>NC_134212.1:101642521-101855021 GCF_965140235.1 Caretta caretta
TGATATTTATTTCAGTGTTAAATCTATTCTTCCCTTCATCTATTACCCTGTTTTATTTCTGTTTTTGAGAACCTATATTTTTCCTAATAAATATTCACTACACCATTTCATCCTGTATTTAATATGCCCAGTGCATGTTTGCTGTGCTAACTTCTCAACAGATTGAGTGGACATTCCACTGTTGCAGTGCAGTCATAAAATTCAGGAACTTATAAAATCCTACCTTTCCTCTCCTGCCATCGGTTTTGCTACAGTATATTTTTCAGCTATTTTTTCCCCACTGGCTTCAGCAGCTCAGAACAGAGCCACAGCTCCTCCCTGTGGTATCCAGATTGGATTACTCATTGCCACACTGGAGAGTTCTTCAGTCTCGTGTGCTGCTTGTCCAGTTCGCTCTCCCGCATTACTGTTTGACCGTATTTTAGACCAGGTTTTCAGGCACGATCTCAGGTGTTAAGAGGTAGGTAAAAGAGGAAGCAGTGGCTGTAAACTATGTACACAGAACTGTTTATATATATATAGAGAGAGATGTACATTAATAGACATCTGAATGTGTGTGAGGGTATCATGCTGTTTCAAAAATCACATAAAAAGTACCCAATTAAATGTATTGATACACATATGTCCCTTTAAATAGTAATTTTATTAAAATAAGGTGGAATTATAGCTCACTTGAAAAAAAAAGCAGCTTAACATATGACAGGGACTCTGCAGTAACACTATAACACATACTGTATGTACCTTTGATCTTCAGCATCACATTAGGTAACAAAGACCAGAGGACTTTAGATAGGCTGTGTTTGATCACAAGAAAATGCTCTATCCCATTCTGGACTATGTATTGTACCACTGATTTTTTTTTTTTTTTTAAAGAGGGAACTTGTGTGTCTGATTCTTTTAATTAGATTGTTACAGCTATTGTAATGCTTATTGTAGTAAAATCTCATAAATAGCATGGAACTTTTTAACATTAATGCTGCATCACTAGCATTCAGAACAATTAATTGAAATAGTTAAATCTACACGACACAGTTTCCTATTTTCTCCACTTAAAATTTTCTCACAACATACCTATGAATGGGTACTCATGGTTTATTCTGTTAAGGGTAGGTAGGAAATGAACTTACTCATGTACAGAACATGCATGTGTACACACTATGTGCATGTAGATACTCATAAAGCATTTCATCTCTGAGGTAATGAACAAAGTTTTCACACTGCAAAAAATTGACTACATATTTCCTGGAAAAAATCTGTTTGATTTGTACCACAGGCTGCAATATGGAAAAAATCACCTAGAAGGGAGACCCTCAAAAGCTGCGGATTTACACTTTTCCTGCTCTTCTGCTATTAGTCTTTCTATCATTTTCTTTTCCATTATGTTCCATTATATGCCTCTAATGCTGGTCTGAAGAATCAGAAGCTCACCTTCCTTCTACATATCAGTAGCCAAAGTCTGCTGCAATAAAAGATTTCCTGAATAGCTTTCTAATGTGTAAAGAATATAATGCAAGAAAGTTACAAAAGCCTCTAAATAAATTTCAGAATAAATGGACATATGTTCTGAAAGATTATTTGAGGAGGAGTTTTTATTTTTTATCTTTTTACCAAAAGAATAGAGTGGATAGTGTAGAACATGTGCACTTAGTATACTTATCTAAAGACATGACAATTAGTACAACTGACATTTGCAAATGGAGATGTTTATGATGTGAATAATGGATGGAAAACATAGTTTATTTCTTTTTAATGAAGTACAGTATAGTTTTATCCAGGAAACTTAAGCACTTAGGTTCAGGCCACTATGTATGTATGAAAGAGACTGTTCTTAGCATGTGTAATTTAAGTCCTATGACACTTCTTAAAGTATGCAAAATAATAAATAACTTATTAAAACATGTTCAATGTAATAATGGGTTGTTTCAAGAATTGTTGTAAAAGAGATTAGAAAAAGGGGGAAAACAGCCTTTAGGGGAAAATAACATGAATTTCCAGCAGTACAGTTGTTTAATGATTCTGTATTTTTAAAATGTGCCTGCACTCCATTCACAGTCATTTAAGTACTTAAATAAGCACAATAAATGTAAATAATTTACTGCTTTACAAACAGAAAATTGGGCAGAAAAGTAATTTTGAATAGCAACTTGGCATACTATACCCAGTGATTTGGTGCCCTGTAAAATGCATTTGACACTGCTGTTCATTAAGCTAGTGCTATTGAGCCTTCTTCACATTCATTAGTGATTAATTCGGACAGATATTTAACTTAATAAGGTAAGCAAATAAACAAAAAATCACTTTCTGTGCCTTAAGGTTTTTAGACCTCTAATTGGTTTTGTGCACTAATTATCAAGATTAACACCTTACACTTTTCTCACTCCTTACACTTAGAAATTCCAACTGGGAAAAAAGCACACAACCTTGTGGGAACCCTTTAAGGATAAAGGGTTAAGGGTTTGCCTTTTACAAGGGAGATTATTACCAAAAAAGAATAATTCCAGGTTAATGCAGACACAAATGTAGCATAATGAGGAGGAGATCTAAATCTGTGCAACTTTTCTAAGTAGTGACACTGACCATTTTTGCAATATATGTGAATGAGCACTTCTCCAGAGGACATTGCATGTATATAATACATATAAACAAATGACTACAAGCTCTTTGAGGCAGGGACCACGGTTTATTATACATATTCTAAAATTCCATGTGCTTCTACAGCTATATGATTTATTTAATTTGATGTACTACTTACTGCAGCATTTGCTGAGGGATTCAAGATTTAGCCTCTAATACTTAAAAGTTTCTGTTAACTCTGTGTCCCATAGAATTAGTAATACTTTGTATTAGTGCCAAATCGCTGTGAGTTTCTTTTGCTAAATAATTGCAGTTACATTATTCATGAGGTTGTCTTTCTTCATGTGGATGTAATCTGCATTTCTATAGCAATTTAGTATTAGTGTATGTCTACCTGTTACATAGTGGTATGGTACAGGAAACACTTTCTGATAAGTGGTAACAATTAGAGTCTGACTCTAATGGGAAAAATATCCTGCACTGCTCTGTATCTCAACTTTAAATGCCTTATTTTCACAGCAAGTGCACATAGGGTTACATAGGATGAAATATTGTCATTTTGGAATCTGTACATTAGTTCAAAATACTTGGCATGCCTTTCTACATTTGACATGTAAATGTCAGTTTGTCACTATTATAACTTTATATCCCCACTGAAAGTACTGTACAAAGTGCTGATTCAGTTTCCCTCCTGCAAAATATATCCTTGCAAGCCAATTGTCTTTTAATATGTGCCAAACTGAAATACACTTCATATTGCCTCTTAACAAATAAAGACCATGCAGTGAATGTACATGCTTAAAATAGCTGTAAAAGGGGTCATAATTTAAGTTTGCTTGAGTATGAGTTAGGAGAGTCATTAAAACTCATTTTAGCCAAGTCTGCAGCACAAGTTGTTTCTATTAATGGTTTCTGGACCGCTGAATACAATATTTAGTATCCAATATTCTAAAATAATTAGTGGACTTGAGATAGCTAATTGCTACTTGTTCTTTCTATGAGAAGTCTTGAGGATCTACCTAGACTGTGGTTTAACTTGATGTCACTTTTCAATAGGTTTTTTTTTTTTTTTTTTTTGCATTAGGGGATTTTAAAACTCCTTTTTCTTTAATTCTTTTCTTTCTTTAATGGGTGAGTGGATAAATTCAGTGGTGGATTTTTGTGACACTAAAGCAGCAGATAAGTCTATGATGCACTCTAGCTATGTGGTTTAAAAATCCCTTACCATATGTTTTCTCACTGGAATGCCTCGTCTTGCAAAATTACAGGAACCGAAGCTTAAAAACACAATTAGGTAGTTTAAAATGAAGTATTAAAGAAATACCACATATTTTCAGATATGCCTGCAATGGTTTTTACCCCCCTTTCTTTTCCCTTTCTTTTGTATTGTTCTTTGAGTTGATCAAGAAGCTCCACTGTATTGGATTGTTGTACTAATCATGCTTCACATTTTTCTAATTAGGTTATATAGGTTGTGGTTAAATTATAAATGAAAGACTGAACTACCAGAATACTTGTCATAACAGCATCTCTTATGTTACAGAAAATATGAGGGGGGAGTGGGGGGAAGAATCAAAAAGGTATTATGTGATGAAAGCTCTCCTTGCTAATTTTATGCAGCTTATGGTATCTGTATAGACAAGTGATACAATTTGAAGTGTTTTTCTAAAGTATTCTGAAAACTACAGCACATCTGTCCACTGAGAAAAATGCAAGAAAACTGAATACATGCATAGA
This sequence comes from Caretta caretta, assembly GCF_965140235.1. NCBI lineage: Eukaryota > Metazoa > Chordata > Testudines > Cheloniidae > Caretta > Caretta caretta. The sequence goes on from NC_134212.1 coordinate 101,646,833, forward strand.
TATGCATATCATAGTATAGACTCTGTTGCACACGTGGACACACGTTCTCTCTAGTGTCTTAAGTTTATTTCCCTACTGTGTTATGAACCAACTTTAACTGTGTTCTCATGATGTACATGAAAACAATTAATATTTTAAAATCCAAGATAATAACTTCCTTTATTTTCCACAATACTACACTCATAATAGAAAAATTGAGTAGCTGCATGGATATAGTATCCATTTTTGTTTTCCATGACACTTATTTTAAATAATTTTTTGTGAAAGACTTCATGGATGGTTAGAATTAAACTAAGCTCTATTTGAATCTGGAGATTCATATTCTAAAAGTGTAATTTATAATCACTAATTGATCAAATATTTAGTTTATGTGTTATAGCATTTTAAGCTGAATAGTTAAAAACTACTAGTAATAGTGTAGTTTAAAAGCATGATGTTTCTATGTTAAATCTATAGCTGTGTTTAACTGTATTGTGAATAGTATTTGGATAAACTTTTGGAACAAAGAGTGGGAGGGGTGGGGTGGGAGCTGGGAACGTGAACTGGATTATCACCTTGCTTTAAGTCACACATTCATCTTTTTTTCTAAAGCAAGGCATGATTTTAGAATAGTGCTACTCCTTCGTTGTTCAAGTGCTCTAAATACAAAGCAAACACTGTGCATGATTCAGTTTAGCTTATATACTTCATTTGTAGATAAGTGGGTCCCTGAACATATGAAGGGATATTTGATGTAAAACTTGAAGCAATGCTATTGCCTTAATTGACTTATATTCAGCAGTGAATTGACAAACTTGGTGACAAAAAGGGGCACTGAACATTCACAAACAACTAATGTTTTCTGCATAGATGTCTGTGAGCTGTGCTTTTTTGCACCCTTGTAACAAGCCTTAAGGATTCTGTTTTTTTGGGCTTTATTAGATGAACTGTCAATGCTTTCCGGGATAACAAATCTTATTTTATAGCACTTGGTGGAGTTTGGTTAGGGGCTACCTCTAAGCAACATGAACTTGGCCATGCTGTGTGTCTTACACTAATACCTTCACTACTGTAAAGAATCAGGGTACTTGAGAAACAGCCTGAAGCCATACAGCTGATTATTTCACCAAATTTGCATCTTTTCAACAGTAATGGGGATGGCTTTCACAAATTCTCCCAGGCTCTAAATAGATGTTAAGTGGTTGTTTCTAGTTCCTTCCCTCTCTTTTTCCCCTGAGAACCACTTCCTATCCCACCCACTCTGCTATCCTTGTGCTTAGCCCTCTGGCAGCTGTGCACTGCTCCTGGCGTCTGGCAAACCCTACAGAAGGGGTTGTATTGAGTAAGTTGGCCAATTGATACAGTCCTCACTTGGGACCACCTATAATGCCTCTGCATACACAAGATAGTCAGTTATTCTTTCTTCTGGGGAGAAAAATAAATGGCCTGCAGGAAATGTGAGTGATCTCAGGTGTCCTTTGACTTCTACTTAGTTATATGGCCTATGTTGTGTGGATGAGATGTGTGTTTCCTACTGAGGCAGTTAACATAGTTGGGTTCTTCAGCAAGGAAATCTGTGGCGTATGCATGAAAGACAAGAAAGTGAAGTAGGGCTTGAAAAGAGATGGTGTGGATAGAGAGCAATTGAATGGCTATGTATTCTCATGTGTGTGATAGAATGTCACTGCCTGTGGGGGGAGGGAGAAGGGGGGGAAAGGAATGAGAATGTACTTACAGGGGGTTCTGGCTCTCTTTGCAGGATAAATGAGGACTGATGACATTGTCTTCCTCCATCTCCAGATCTGCCCAGATATGCTAACCAACCCAGGAATTTATTTTAAAAAAATAAGTGTTTAAAATGGGGAATAAATATAGATTTAAAATATGGATTTGATTTTTTTTAAGCGTGTATGGGAGGAAATCTTCCAAATCATGACATGACATGTCACTTGATTCTGTTTTGTCCCTCTGCAGCAGGCTGTGTGCATTGTGATGGTGAGCTTCTATGGTTATTCCTCATTACACGTAGTTCATGAAGTGTAGGAAAACAACTTTACTGAGACTTTGTGCTACTTTTCTATGGACCTTGTATAACTTCATTTTGCCAAATATTCTGTAGGATCTAAGGACCAAACCTGTAACTGCTTAAGTTCAAATGAAGTCAGTGACAAATTCCTACTGGCTTCCTGGGACTACTCACACAAGTAAAATTACACATATGCGTAAGTGTTTGCAGAATCGGGGCCTAACACATAGCAAAAGGTCCCGCTCCAGGTTAAGTCAATGAGAATTTTGCCACTGACTTCAATATGAACAAGGATTGGACCTAGAGTAATGTAGAAAATTACAGATTGAGCACCAAAATCTGGAAAGCACTCCATGTGCAGCATTTCCCCTGTTTTCTATAATAGAGCTACATGTGGACAGGTTCATTGTGGGGAAGCTGGGAGAATGGGAAGTGGTCTATTGGTTAGAAAAGGAGATGTGAGACAGGGATTTATTCCACGTTCTGCCACTGACATTCTTGTAGCTTTTGAGAATCTGACTCTTAAAATAGGTATCATCATTTGGCTCTCACAGGAGTATTGAGGCTTGCTTAATTGATGTGTGCTTTGAGTTTCTACAAACTGTAGGAATAAATCAGTGCAAATAGCATTAATTATTAATATAACTTGTTGTCTGTTAACATTTAAAAACAAAGGGTCACACGCTGCACTGAAAACACTGGAAGTTTTGCCTGAATAAGGAATGAGGGATCGGGCCCCAAATCAGGACAGCAGACTTCACATCTTGTTTTTATGAAACACTGAACACTTTTAGAGTTGGTCTAGAGCACCTCTCTTCCCCCTCTCCACTGCTTTGTACATCCACAACAGTGCCAGTTTGATAAAATTTAAAACCTCCCCAAAACTACAAGTAAAATATCAATAGTGATGTCTCTTAAAATCCACAGAAGGAAACTCAAGGATTAGACTAAATCTCTGTTCTTAATTTATCCTGTCATGCCTAAGTATTTCAGCACATATTATATCTCTGGGAGGATCACCCACTGTTTGGAGAGCTCTCTTTACCTAGGCATATTGGGGTGAGGTAAGGACAGAACAAACTCGCAGAACCACTGTATTTAGCTGAACAGTCTCAATTTTTATGGATTACTAATACAATAAACCCATAGTGACTATTTTGGTGCCATTAAGGTTTAGCTTGTCAGTGCTGACCTGGACACTCTTACACCATGTATACGTGACATGTCAGTAGATGCCTAGGGATGCTTTCATACATGTTTTATTGAAACGACAGGTCATAGCTTGAATGGTCCCTTGAAATATGTGTTAACTACTTATGCTAAACAATCTGTTCCATCTTGTATTTAGTTATAACACCCTGAGTAAGTTTCCCAGATCTGAAGAAGAGCTCTGTGTAAGTTGATCCAGTAAGAGAGAGAGACAGGTGGGTGAGGTACAAATATTGCTGGGACTGACACACCTACAACAACACTGCATATAGGCCATAACTTCTGCTTGCTGCACAGCTGCATGCCTTTTTGCTAGAAATACAAATGAAATGCCTCTTGAGAAAAGATGTACCTCTAAGTGTATAGTGGATACCTTTCTAAATGGTATAACTCACTCATTTATAATATTTATGTAAATATATCAAATAATAGACTGTTGGGGTCAAATTCCTCCCTGCAACTGTAAACTCTGTTGAAACTGGTTAGGTTTATCTGAGGGATGAATTTTACTTGCAGTTCACAAAACATTAGTTTAAAAAAGTCAGTTTCAGATATAGAGTGCAAAAGGTATCATACTCCATGACTTTCCTTTTGAAAATTTTCTTTACATCTGTATATAAATTGATCTCTTCTCCCACGCTCAGAAGTTTTGATTTTTTTGCCAAGTTTCAGACCAGAGAAAACTTTACAACTAAATCATAGTACCTTTGAAAATAAAGTTTGGAAGTGGAAATGCCAAGACATCTGCACAGGATCTGATCTCACAAACCTTTCAGATCTAAAATTCCCATTAACTGAGAGTTTGGGATGCACAAGGAATACAGAATTGGGCCCTTAATGTAGTGAGTACTTTTTTTAAAGCAATTACTCCGTGAAAAGTAAATTAATTTTAACTTTCAGTGTATGAAACTGTTGTAAATAACCCAAATCAGTCATACAGTGTCTGTGATTAAAGAATTTATATGTTTCTACATATTAAAATATATACATTTGTAGGGCTAAGGCAGAAATTGTCAACCACAATATATGATCTTATTTTTTAACTTATACTGTTCTATAGATATGAATGATTCCTTACAAAACACAGATGGAGCCCAAACTCTAAGGAGTCCAATCCTGCAAATATTTACTACCTGGCACATTGCTTATTAGCTTGGGGTGACTCACTGAATTGAATGAAAGTACTCCTCCTGGTTAGCCTCATAGTCAGTAATACATGTTTGCCAGTTCAAGTCCCAAGTTAAAACAAGAACAAATGGAGGACATGGGGAATGCAAGGAAGGGCTGTATGCTGGATTAGAGAGAAAATAATACAATTAAGCAGTTCCTTAGAGCCTGATCCAAATCCCAGTGTAATCACTGGAAGGACTTTGGATCAGAATTGATGTAAGTAATGAACACATTTGGAGGGTTACAAAGAGTATTTTGGGTTGTGTTTCAGGGGGACAGGGTGCTTGTTTTATTTTTGCTTAGGTTACGGTTTTGAAGCTTCTTTAAGAAAGTGGCTATATATTATATTCCATTTCTTGCTATTTGTAAAATAGAAACATGTATAGTGTTGCCTTTTAATAGCTGAAATGAATTGAAGATATGAAATAATAATTTGAAAGTAAAGCAAATCGCAAATTTTGAATGAACTTGGAAAGCACCGTTTCTTTTAATTTACTAGATCTTTCCAAAATGTACTTGTCTAACACATTTTATTTCATTTTTAAAAATATCAATATGAAACACTGCTTCCGAATGATCAGAGACATTTTATTCATGAACTTGGATTTTGATTGCATGACATTTATTGATACATAAGATATTAGGTAAGTAGTTGGGAAGTACCTTTTGCCTTTTTACAAGGATAAGTCTCCTCCTTCAGTTTTCCGACTTGTAAACAGCTATCCTGGGAACATTCCTCAGTTGAACCACACATGCAATCAGTTTGAATGAATTAATGGCTTCAGCTCTGCCAGACAGGTTACAACACTTGTACAACTCCTGGACAACTCCTTATCTGTGGATCTCTTACCAATTTCTTTTGCCTGTAACAGAGCAGAATATTTTTTTGTTATACATAACAAAAACACTGCTGAAGAACAAAACATTGGGGGGCGGGGCAATCAGCTCTAAATTGATCATCAGTGTAATCTGAAATTTTCTGTATTAGCCAGATAAAGTATGTCCATCAAATATCTTACATTTACCCAGGGCATGGTGAATAATGCACATAATTATTCACAAATACTGTAGTTGTTGCATAAATGAATTTCAGTTCAACCATATTTGTACTAGAAAAGGTTAAGCTTTAGCAGGCAGTTTAAAATTGCCTCACATCCTTCCAGTCACTCTGCAGTATCAGTTTTTCTGGAGAATGCGTCTTTTACTTACACACACCAGTTTCAGAGAATACAACTAGACTACTTTACGTTGGCATAACTACTGTGTTACTCTATAAATGCTTTGTTGCTAGTTAACTGTTATCCTAAAATATGCCTCAGTCATCACTGAAAAATGCTACATCATATGACAAGTGGAAGGCTCAGAATGCGGACAAAGCCAAGAGAAGAGTACAAATGTTTGATGAAAGTGACATTGACTACAGGAAAGAGAAAGGTAAAATATAAATGGCTGATGTGGAGCTTGTGAGACTACAACATGTAAATCCTCAGTCAGCCTTAAAATTATTGGGGAATGCTGAGGAGTTCTGGAAAAGGTTCAAATAGAACTTGAACTGTGTATGAAAACAACAGGGCTCGTAAAATGGGAGATGAGCAAAAAAATGTACTGTTTTTCATGGGGCATGATGTGCAGGATGTATGCAATGCATTTCAAACTGATGATCAGGAGGAGGAAGGGAAAAAGAGCTTTGAAGAAGCAATGAAAAGGTTTGAGAATCATTGTCATCAGTTCTTACATAGGCACACACAGGGGTTGGGAAGTCTGCAGGAAGCTTTTTCTCTGTGCATAGCTGATCCAGTGGGCCAATCAGTATGGGCCATGGAAACTCAGAGTGATGGCTTTGGCCGCAGCCAGAATCAGATGTGAATGAGCTAACTGCATGATAGGAAGATATGCTTCTGTCTCCTAGTGACATTCCAATATACCATTTTGGGAGAATGCAGAAACTGTTATGCATGGCACCTGGAATGTTCCACAAACCTTGGGGGAGAAGGGAGGGAGAGATTAGACGTTTCTGCAAAACATGACATGGCCATTGCTTGTAGACCAGATGAGCAACAGCCTGAGGGGGCAGGCTCATTGACCTCAGGGAGTTGAACAAAAATATTAAAAGGGGCCATTCCACTTGTTCACAAGTACTTAAATATTTGCTGAGACTGTAGAAGCCAAATTCTTCAGCATATTAGATACATCAGCAAGGTTTTGGCGGATTCCTATGGATATAGGGAAGCTTCAAGATTTGCACTTCCAATACACAGTTTGGCAGCCACTGTTTCTTTGGTTTGTCTTTTGGAATGTTCTGCACCAGAAGCATTTAATTTCACCTCACAATGTTTCAGATAAAAGGTTTAAAGAAGTGAAAATGTACATTGAAGATACAGTAACTTACCTGAAGAACAGAGATGAACAAGCTGCAATTCAGAATTGATTTGTTTGCCTAGAGAATGCTGGCTACCTGATCATAATGAAATATTTTAGCAGCTTTTCAGAAGAAACTGTAATTAGGAATCACAGCTTACCCTGTGATCAGGTACATTAAGGCCATGTTTACATGACAAGGTATTTCGAGACCTGTAGTAACAAAAATTGACTACAATTCAAGAATAAGTATTTCCTGGATTTTGTTAAAACTTTTTAATTTCAGCATGAGACGTCTAGCTGTAGTTATGCACATGCAAATAGATTATCAGAAAGTGGGTACCATACCTCAGAGAAATTTTTTTTTTTTCTAAATCTGATGTCATGGAAGTGCCATATTAGGCATGACTTATCCATAGAGAAACACTGCTCTAATGTGGAAAATTGCCAGTAGAACTTGTATAGAACAAACTTCTACATATACTCAGGAGATATGGTCAAGAGATTAGACAAGTCAAAGCAGATGCAAAAATTATTACAGAGGTACAACACACATTAAAGCAAAGACTCTATAAGAATTTGGCATGATAGTGACTGGCCATAACACACTACAGTGATATAAGAAATGCCACCTCATTTATATTCAGTGATCAGAAAATGTGGAAATATTTTACAGAGGAAGCATAAACATCTGCAACAGTACCTGAGAATGTGATTGAGAGAGAAAATGAGCAGCTATATGGGAAGAGTGAAGTAAGAAGCAGATGCACCAAAAGAACAAAAAAAAAAAAATCCGTGGAATGATCTTGTTTTACACAATGTGAAGTAGATCAAATAGTGATACAGACTTAGAAATGCTAAAGACATTTTGTTGCTTTACAGTAGATCAAGAAGACTGATGAAACATCCAAAAATACTGACTGAGAAACTCCTTCCGCTCTCCTCCTTTTCCCCATGTGGTTCCTGTAACAGACAGTTGGAATTAGAGCCTCTGTGGTCATGGGACCAGGGTCTGCTACTGAGATGCTCTCACTACTAGAATAACTCACCTGGGAAAGGATGGGAAATAGGTAAAGCCATGACTTGGCCACCCCATCAGTAAGCAGACTTGACTGGTTACAAGGAAGGGAGAGAGTACTATACTACTTATAGGGGTGGTGCATGTTTTGCTCTTGTACCCCCAGCAAAACTGGGTTGCTCTGAGACAGTTTGCCTCTCTCAGGCAGACTGTCCCCAGTGCTCCCCTGGGTTGCAATGGCCTTTCTGTGGGTGGTGGCTAAATACCAAAGTCTCTGATTGTATTTGAATTTGTTCAGCCATGTGATTATAATATTGAAAGGAGAGGTGTGATGTAAAGGGTTAAGTTTTGGCAGGAAGTTTAAAATTCCCACACAGTCTGCATGTAATTCTACAACATCACACTTCCTCCTGTCAGTCACTCACAAAACAGCAGTTCCGATACTGTGTTTACTTTATAAATGATTTCTTGTTTAGTTAAATCTTTTCTTAAAATTGACCTTAGGTGCTATCATTGAATTACCTCAATATTTGTGAGCAGACCTGGGTGAATGAAGAAAATTGTGTTTTACATTTTGCCTTAAATTATTTGATGAATTTTGAAAAAAATTGTTTTCACAATTTGTGAAATATTTGGCCTTCTCTACTGTATGTATTTATGTATTTAATTGTATAGGACCCATAATTTTAACTAGATCTCTCTCACACTCTCTCACACACACTCACACACACACCCCTTGAACTTATAATCAGTTACTTATCAAACATCTCCATTCTCTAACGAGTTTATTGCTTGTACATAGGGATGTGATTACAGGTGGACAAAGCCATTGTAAACTGTATTCTATCTTTTGACTGTTTTTATTTCTCTGGTAACCCCATTATTTTTGTCCATACTCAGAGCTCTGACCTGTGCGACATGGAAAGTTTAGAGATGAAGTCATTTCTGGTTTGAGTTACTGGAGAGACTTTAATTCATCCAGCTGTGCTTGCTCAATAACAATTCCAGCATTCAGCATTGACAACACGCCATCAGCAAGAGAAATCAGAAAGAAAAAGCAGGGAGTGTTGAAAGGAACACTTAAATCTGTTCTCATTTGTAGAATTTAATATCATCAAAACATTAAATGTAAATATGATCAGAAGGAATAAGCTAAACTAATCAGTCAAGGTATTTCAGAAAATCTATTTCTTTTTTAGACAGAATTTTTAATGAAAATTCTGAAAGTACTAACATTTAACGTAAAGATTCACCTTGAGGAATAAGTTGCGGAATATATTGCTCAAAAGGACTTTGCATTATAAAACATATTACTTGTTTCCCTTGTTGAATATGTTTGTAAAGTTACATTTAACCGGTTTTAAAAAAATCCTACAGTACCTAGTGGCAAGTATAATCCACAAATTGAGTTGTGCAACTATGCCTCAATCTTGATGTGCTCAGAAGTCAGAGTGAATGTTTCAAGATTTCTGATTGCAGTTGTTGACTTCAAACAAGTTCTTTACATTGTGGACATGTAATCAGACATCTAAATTGTCACTCACAAAAAATAAGGGGTTTAAAATATTTGTAGTAAAAAGAGAGGCAAAATATGGCTCTGGTATCTGGTGGTAAAACCCACTTACCAGTACCATACTGCGGAGTTTGAAATAGCTATGAATCATTGCTCATGTTAAGTTTGTTTTGACAGCACAGTGTAAGAAACAGTTTTATTTCCTCCTTCTCCTGAGTTTACTCATTATATTAGAGTACCTTGCACCTGTGTCAGATAAGGATGATGATGATGCAGATTTAAGAATAATAGTGCCAGGAAACATGGAAAGTGTTCACTTTTCCCCCCACAATAGATATGATATTAGTCAAGTGTGCATGAATTCTCAAGTTCAGCACTGACTATTTTGCTTATACTGTGTGTTCAGTGAGAACAGAATTAGAGGACGTAGACTTTTCAACAACATATGAGTCATTTTGTATCATTTGGCTTGATCTTACAAACCGTTACTCACGCAAATAGTTCCTATTAATGCAAGTAAGGGTTTACAGGATCAGCCTCATAATATTTTAGAAGTGTGGATAATAAATGTACTGTCTGTGGGTCAGAATAATACTGCTCTCAGGCTGTGCTCCCCTGACTGAGTCAACAGGACTTATGCAATTTACTTCAATGAGAGCAGCATCAGGCACATTAATTGTACACAAATGACACTTCCTAAAACATACAGGCTGGAAATGACTCAGCTGGCTGTGCAGCATTATTATTAGGGACAATAGAAATCTGTGGATGTGGAGAATCGACAAATGCTGAGGATTTAGGGTCTCCCTGCAGATTTTTTGTGCAACATACTATTTGCTCCAGATTTTAATCTTTCATTTTCTTTTTAAATGACATGTCTAGGTCTTCTGGTTATGAAAACAGCTTCCTAGTTCTGAGAGTATATACTGATGCTCTCCTGTCTTTTCAACCTTGTCCACACTAGGAAATTTACCAGTTGTTGACAATGGTTCTCTGCTATGGGTGCAGCTGAACTGGTGACAGAACTGAAACCTGTTCAGTACCATTTCAGAAACCGTGGTTAAGCCTTGCTCTGAGTAGAAACAACATCACTGAGAACAAATCTGAATATGGTGGTAATTTCAAATATTAATGCTAATATTTTAACCATTTCATTGATGGTACCTGTGTTGAAAATATCCGCTAATGGGTGTGTCATGTACCTGTCGCATCACATTGTTCTTTGAAAGAATATTGCATGGGAATAAGCCTGCAAGTTAAGAAAAGACAGAGATGAATATTCTATTAAATAATCTTCTGATTATTCAGATATCTGTGATGCTTGCTACTGCCTTTAAAAATTGGGGAAAGGTGCAGCAGATGGTATTGAACTCCTATTTTATGGTTTGTGGGATTTTGCGGTTCTCTGTAAAACTTGGCCTAGCTGCATCACTGACAGAGAATTTCACTTTAATAACCTAATAAATATTTTTGATTGACTCTCCTGTCTTACAATGGCATCTGGTATTAAAATGTGAGTTTAGGGTAAAGTAGCAAACCAGGACACCCGTCAGAAATTCCGCTGATTTATTTTTTTCTGGTCTGGGGTGGGGGGAGGCATTGCTGAACAGTGGTTAAGTGTGGCTGTAAAGGAGTATTCTAAGTCAGTTGTGAAAAGAAGCCCTAAATGATTGTTTCTGTTGCTTGTTCAGTTGCAATAGTTTGTAGATAAAGACAAACCTAACCCCAGCATTTGAGCATTATTGCCACTTTTAATATATATTGTTCTACGTTTGCATCTATCCAAAATTTCATATCCATTTGCATATCTACTTTGAAATTGTAATATTGTTTTAATATGCTAAATAGAGATGGTATCAACCATTTGTTTTTAAGTGGTTTTGATTAAATTTTATATTCTGCATTGGTAAAGGACATGAGTTTTAACTGCCTTAAAATAGTAAAAGAAAATTCTAACAGTCAGAAAAATTAAGAGACTATGACAAGCCGGAAAAATAGTGATTGAACACGCAAATCACTGTGCTTTTTCTTTTAGACAATACATACTCTACTGCCTGCATTTCCCCAAAGATACCACTACGGCCACTCATGGTTGAAATCTGTGCTACATTTATATAAGGCAATGCGACAAATGATTTAGGAGGAAATAACCTCTAATCAGCATAACTTCATACAACACAGCACAGAACTATTGTCAATTTAATTCTGCCTTCTCGACACAAAACTCTGAAGTGTTTCTTCCAGTTGCAGTTTTGTAGTTGAATAATAAATAAAAGAGGGTGCAGTGGAAGTACTGCATAATGCAATTGTACCTTCTTTGTTCTTGTCAATCAGTTTTAACCCAAGTTATATAGTCAGAGATGTCATAATGAGAGTATTCTTAGTGGATGGTTTGGCGTTTCAGTGCAATCCTCTCATGTGAGAAAGTTCTCTTTAATAGAGAGGTGTATGGCGAAGCTTTCAGGTGCTTTATAAAACTTTGACTTTCCTCCTACTACAAGGAAAAAAACCACAATAATGCATGTATGAATTGCCAATAAATCAAAGGCTTGCTTTTTTTTTTAATTCCTATTTTGACATGTACATACATAGCATTTTTAAGAGATAGCTCCAAGGTAGCTTTTCAGTCCTTGATCAGATCATGAATTTAATTAATTCAGTGTCGACATGTCATAGATTTAAACCCTTTAGAATTACATTTTTAATACAGATCTAACATTTAATGTCTTTCATTTTTTTTCTTGTGAAATAAAAAAATGCTTTAATACTCCATAAGCATTTTTTTCTCCCTTATTATGAGGCTGTGGTTCACCCCTAATTATGGGGCTAGAAATTTATTGTAGTTTCAAATTAAGGAAGCAGACAAGTAATCCAGTGTAAAAAACACTGTTCTAACTTCAAGAAGAAATGAGTGTATGTGTTTAATTTCTCTTTAGGCATGCAGCTGTACAGCCACTGTATAATGGAAGGTTTGAGACAAAATGGTCCCCCACCACCTTACCTCCGTGTAATGCAATTTAGCTTCATTAAATTACTGGAGGGCCAGTTACTTAAGCAGAATATTGATTTTCAGTCTGGGCCATGTTTAACATAATTCTGTGTAGGCAACAGCTAATTCTGCATTTGAATCTCACATCCTAATGGCATTACAAGATGCAACTGACCATAGGCAAGCACTCTGCAATCAGGTGTCATAGTCTGTGGTAACCATTCTTAGAGAAAGCAGTTCAATTTGCCTTTAACCCTTTCTTGATGGAGCATATCTCTGCATGCTTCAAAGGCCTGCCTTGACAAATTTCTTGTTTCTTCAATGAAGCTGCCGTCTTTTATCTGGGGATGTGTAGCCTGGAGCTAGGTTTTGGTACTGTAAAGTATCTGCAGTACTATTATATTTTTCTTCAGCTACCTATATCTCTGTCTATATGGCAAGAGATCCACTCAGAGATAGTGTTAAAGTAGGAATTTCTTTCTGTTCTTTGCAGATTATTTTCAAAACCTACTTATAATAGTGGGCTTTGTTTTAATTAAGACATAATGAAAATAACTAACTACTCAACAGGAAAGTATACAAGTTTACAAGCCATTGAATAATAATAATTTAAAATGGTTCCCAATTAATTATACTTTGGTGGTGACTTGGAATTAAAATAGTGAGTGTGTGGGGGGAGATACTTGTTATTGCACAAATTAAAGAAGTTGGCATCAAAGACACTATTGTATACTTCCAGGGCTTTATTGAGTACCAGGGTACAAGATGGACTTTCAGGGACTTGCATTGCAAAATTTCCTTGCCCAGCTGAAACTCTAGTTAAGTCAATTGATGTCTTAAATATACAAAATAATTCAGGACTGGGCTCCAAGTTAAAATATACAATTCTATTTAGCTTTAATTAAACTAAGAACCACCCATATAGATCTCTTTGTAGGATCGGGGCTAAAATGTCATCCTTTTCTAGTAATACTAAGAGCAACTCTAACTATTCTGAGCAGAATTTGGCCCACTAAACTGTTGTTTTCAGAAATGTTCATGCAGAATTAAGAGCTGCTTGAAGGCACCTTTAAGTGTAAAATACTAAGGGCCTGAATTTTATATGGGGTTTAGCCTGGCCTTCCTTTTGTGTGTAGCTTATATCTCACCCAGTCCTCAAAAAGAAATTGACTTAAAAATTCCTCATTATAGCCTGGATTCTGCATAGACTTTAGCATATGCTTAACTTTATGCACTGGGGGTAGTCCCATTGATTGCAATTACAATGGGAACACTCAGAATGTGTAGTGTGAAACACATGTTTAAATCTTTGCAGGATTGAGGATTGTGACCTATATTAATTTACATGTGCCAAAAATAGACCTGAGCTGGAAAATGTAGATTTGAGATGGGATTTTAAGCACAATGGTGTTCAGGATTTGGAGGTTCGGTTTCATTTCATCCTAATAATGTATAAATATAGCTATTAATAAGAGCAAATCAGATAGGTGGGAAGGAGAGAGATGGATGGAATTATTGATCATAGGTTTGCAGGTCTGTAGGATCTTTTTTCTTCTTTTTTCTAGATTTTTAATTCATCATGGCTTTAAGAAAAGAAACAAATCCAGGCACTAAAAAAGAATGCAGTGATATAAAATCTTTAAAACTGTCACTGGTTGCTCAAGAGTTGGATCATTGAATATGTGCTGTGGAAGTGGGTGAGGTTAAATATATTGGAGGGGATATATGAAAATTAAACCAAAATAAGGGAACTTCAGTAGGCCTGTTCTTGTAGGTAAAATAAGCAGTATTTAGGTCTGATTGAAAAGAAAAGAAAAATAAATTAGACAGATTTCAAAATAGAATTAAGTTATCTGAGCAAAATCAGGGGCAACAATTAAATATGGTTTCCAGAATGAAACAAAAAAAAATCATCCTTAGATCTGCATAGGGAGGGATCCCTCTTCACAAAAGATCTTACCCTCTTTCTGCATAGAATGAGAACTGGTTACCATTCTGGCATTGACACCCTCCTCTGAGCCCATGAAGGGTGCTCTGCAGATCCCATACTAGGGGAGAGAAAAGAGATGGGTAGGTTGAGGACAGCAGTGGGAAAGCCAAGGGTTAGAATGATGGTGATGGACACATGTTGTCTGTTCTCCAACCTTGGGCATGTTTCCCATAGAAGCTGCATTATCTTGTTTGTGCTTCTTGGGTGTGGGTAGAAGGGATAGAGAAGGCACAGTGGGTGGGAGATAGCCATGTCAGGGGAAGGTCTTGGTATCTTGATTTTAAAAGAGCTGTGAAGTTTTGCAGATCTTGCTGCTGCTGTCATCATGTGAATTACACAAACTTGTGGGACTTTTATATGTTAACTCATTGGGGGTTTGTATCTTACATGTTCTTTCCATTTTACCCCTCAGCTGTAACGGTGTAGTTTGCTATTATTTGAAATGCCTTTGAGGTTCAGCCTGGAAGAGAATATACAATATGCAAAACCAATTTTTCATTGGGAGTCAATAACTGGCATCAGGTGCATTACTTACCATTCTGTCAAGGATTTGGCATGCCAGCTGATTGATACCTATGTGATTCTCATGGCACTGAACATAATTTGTTCCTTATCACATTTGCACACATGGGCCATAGTCTTTGGTTGCTTACTATATGCCCTATATCTTTGCTTTTCACATAAAATGAAGAATGGTGCATAGCATAACTCTCATTTCAGTTCTGTACAGTTATAATTCTTCCCCTAAAATACTAAGGTGTATCATCTAAACCATACTGGTTAGATAAATAGGAGAAAAGAAAAGGGAGGGATGAGATGCCTAAAGAGGCCTGCAGTATGTGAAAGTGGAAGTAACGATCAAGTTACATACTTCCTCTCTCCAAATTAATGGCCATTTTCCTCCATCTTTCCTCACACTGACTAGCACCTTACTATGCTAATAGTCCCATTGATTTCAGTGGAGCAACTCCTAGAGTAAGGTGCTACTTGCGCTATGTAAGGATAGCAAAATCTAGCCCTATATAATTAATACAAATATGTGCATAATTTAAAGCTGCCCCAGGACAACCTTAAATTACATGATAACCATGCAGACACTGGTCTAGGAAGAAAAACATGGGGAGTCTCTATTAGTGAAATTAATTATATGTAAGATTGTCTTCAATAACCATGTGGGAATGATTAAGTAATCAGTCAAATAAAAGATTTAATAATAAATTCCCCATCAATTATACAAGAACACCCAGTAAAACTTAAGTAAAAATTATTTTAAACACATTTATATTAACATTAGTGGTACTGGAAATATATAATACAAACATAATGTCTTGTGGCAAAACATTCGTAATATAAAAATAAACAAACCCAAAATTGTATTTCCGGTGGAGCTTGAATGGCTCATGAGACTTGTAATGGCATAAGGAGATTTTAGATTCTAAGTCAACTGTATTAATCCAGCCCAGATCAGTAGTGACTGAAGGTCTGTACTATCTCACTGACATTCAGTAGCTTCTGTAAAATAAGTTAGCAGTGAAAGTTCCTAGTATACACACATATTCAGGTCATAAATGTCTCAAGTGGAAAGACCCAGAAGTAAAGGGATATGGAAACAACTACAAGAGATCCTTCCAAAATAGGATAGTGCAAATTGGTGGGGCAGAAGGGAAGGAGAGATGGAGGGATCTACATTGCCACTACTGGATTAGGTATTCTGTGAACAAATACTGACTTAAATTATCAGGGTTCCCAATCTATCATTTTTCTGAAGCACTAGGATGATTCCAATAATAATACCCTTTTTTGTGTGTCTGTATATGTTCGGTCTCTTCACTGTCACCACTGACCTTGGTGAATGGTGTCCTGCCTTATATTGCTGTGTTGGTCAAGTCAATTCATACTAAGAATGATAATTTTCCATTGCGTTGTTAAATGTTGTCACCAAGCCTCCATGACTGTACTGCATGGTAGAATATAGTACAAGCAATACGCACAGAAGCAAAATAATATCAATACAACTAAACAAATAGTGTCAGGAGACTTTATCCTCAATATCAATCTGTCACTAGAGGTCTGATCCAAAGCCCACTAAGGTCAACGGCAGTCTTTGCACTTACTGCAATGGGCTTAGGTTCATACTACCCATGTCAACTTCTGAAAGGTAGAATTCTGTGTCATGTAAACAAGACACATACGTCTATGGGGAAATATAGATGCATATGTCAGACAATCAAAGTGATGAACATGAGGAAAACAAAGAGCAAGCCAAAGTATCCATATTTGAGTTTGACTTAAATGCCACCACTGTGCTATGGAAATGTTACAATTCTGGGGCTTGATTTAAGCACATTTAAACCACCCTTTCAAGTCATTGGGGAGGGGGAAGGTTCCACCAGAATCCTTTCTTTTCTTTTTTAAAACCTGAAACTGTAACATTTTAATCCTAAGTAAACAATTAAAATCTGTAGAATTCATAGGAGCATTTTGGGGGCAAAATGCTCATATCCTGGCATAGTAACTTAAACCTTCTTACTTCCTTTTCTGATATGTTTAAAAAAAAATGTATTGATTAATGAAAGAGAAAAGAAAACTATTGTGTTAAAACAAAATTAAAACTCTTTGGGTACATTTTTAACAACTTTCCAACAATTTTGTAATAAAGAACATCCTCTGCTTTTCTAATAAAACTATGTTTTTATTGGATGTGGAGACACCTGTATAAAAACGGAAGGTATATGAATAAATCTGTCTGTAACTGACACAGTATTCATTTCCTTATTAGGCCTTTGTTCTTTGCTAAAGCCAAACAGAAAACTCTTCCTACACATCTTACATGACTGCTAAATGGAAGAGACCTCACACCTGCTCTGATTCACAATGTTATTTGAACACAGTATTTTACAGGCAACATTTCAACTGATAATTGAGCTTCTAAGTAATAGTTAATTGGTAAACATTTTTGATTTATATGTATGTTTTGGTTAAGCTTCTTTGAAGTCTTGAAACTGGAGAGTGCTATAATAATTTTCAGCAATGGCATATAGTTAAAATTTGTGTGTGTTATCAAAATCTGAGAAATAACCTGCCAAACCAATCATTCCTTCCCAAGAGTCTAACAGAAGGCCTGGATGTTAATTGCATTTAACCTAGAACAGTGGAGCATTTTTTTTCTTTATACAATAACTAATATGTAAACTACTGTTGCACTTTGAAATTACTTTCACTTAAATTCTATTATTGAAGCTCCACAGTGGAATATATCTAGGGTCCATTTCATTAAAAAAAGACTAATTACACTGGCATTGTGCAATGTACCCGCCAATCTTTTTCTGAATGATTCAAAAATGAACATTCAAGATATACAGTACACTGATATGTGCTGGCAGTTGTGATAGAGGTTTATATGAGTATGCAGCTGAGCCCACAAATCAAATTCTGGTTGAGAATGGAAAGACACCCCATTTCCTACAAAAAGCTGGAATTTACGTAGAGTGGCTAGCAACTAGGATCTATCCAAAGTACCTATCTTTTTGTTTCTGTGTTCAGAAACCCCCTCCCCCCCCAAACAAAAACAAAACATATACTTCTAGAGTTTCTTTTATCATATAGCATGCCAAAGCTATTTACAATTCCACACATAAGACACTACAAATGTGCATCTACCTCTGGGGTGGAGTATGACAGCCAACCAGCACACTATATTGTGATACAAGTATAAGCTGGTAGTAACAAGCATTTATTTCTTAACCACAGTCATGTGACATGGGCCAGATTTATGAACGTTTAATATTATTGTCATCTGCAGGGGGTTTCAATAACCACTGACTGAAGAGGCTACTGTGACAACTTGCCCTTTTTGGAAAATCACATGCAAATAAAACAGAATATGAATCAAAACAAACTACCAGAAGCACACAATAATAATAAATTACACACATATACACTCGTCTAGGACAGAGATCAGCTAAAACAGTCTGAACCCTCCGACCAACGAAGAAATTGTTCTGCTTATTATTGACAGATAATAATTAGCACTGGGTGAAATTGTTTGGGTGATTTATTTTTTGGGTTGATTGAAACATTTTGTGAATTTGTGTTGAGTTAACCAAATTGTTTTGGTTAAAAATAAACCAAATACTGGAAAAACTGAAACATTTTGTTTTGACATTTTTGAAACAAAACATTTTGATTTTTTTCATTCAAAATGACTTTTGCTTTTCAATTTTACTTCAGTTTTTTTAAAAAAATATTTAAGAATCCAACTCTCAACCCAAACAAAACATTTAGTTTTGAGTTGAACAAAATGTTTTGTCTGACCTAAACAGAAGAAAAATTAAAACAAAAATTGAGTCAATCTGAAATGTATATATTTTTAATTTGCTTTGGCTGCCAAACCCCAAAATTGGTGGTTTGCACAGATCTGTTAAGAACTACGATCTCTAAGTGGCTGTCTGGTTGTACAGGCACTGATTCTCTTAATGGTTCCTTCTGTAATGGCCAGTTAGGCTGTGGAGGTAGATCTGCCACCTAGAACTTGTGTTTGTTGCTCCTTGTACCTTTCGTTGGCAGTGACTGTGTGGGCATGTGTGACATCTGTCAGCACAAAAGCACTGTCAGTAGTATTCTGGAAATCCTCAAGGAGCAGAAAACTGGCATTCTTAGTTTTGTTTAGCTGTGTTCTGTTCTTGTAGAACTGCCCCTGGGGGTGGTTATGCAGTATGACCTGGGTGTTGATGGAATAGCTGTTACCTTGACAATTGCCAGCCATTTTCTCTTTGAAATGTAATATTCTCTCCCACTAGTAATGTGGGTAACTGTGAGCTTTCTGGTCATAGGCATTTCTTCTCTTCTTTAGTCTCTCATTTAGTTTCATGGCATATAATTCTTTGGTGACTACTTCATGCTTGTCTTTGGGTCAATAAGCTTGTTATCGGTATTAAGATTTTTGTCCTTGTACTCATGAGTCTCTGAATTAGTGATGCAATAATATACTAACAGTGATAGATATGGACCCCTTGAATCTGCTAAGGGTTTTTAAATTAAGTTTTCTGGTCTTTGTACTGAATTTTCTGTTAACTTAATTGACTGTGCCTAGTAAGGGCATGATATTGTGTGCTTGAACTGATCTTTCAAAAAGAATTGTCAAAACGACCACTCATGAAATGTGAGTCACTGTCAGTTGTTAACTCCTCTGCAGTCCCATGGATACTTCAGCACGAGTCTCATGTGAAAGATCTGTATATATAGAATCTATGATCATGGATGTGGGGGAAAACCTGCGTAGGGATATGAGAATTGTGACAGGTTCCCCTGTCCAACTTCATTCAAGGCATTTATCCATCAAGGCATGGCTGTGGCTTTCAAAATCCACACCACTTTCAGGGTTTGCTGTTCCCATGTTTCTATAGGAGCTGCGCTGCTAGCATCCCCCTCTGGCCATTGACTCTGGATAAACCCGATCTAGATGGTGGAGGTCCCACAACACAGAAGGATTCCCTGTGGGGTTGGTTAGGGCATGATGTGTGTCCCCTTCTTCTTCACCCCTTCAATTGCCTCCCCATTTACAGACTCCCCAGTCTATAAGAGAAAATGGGAATGATGCCACAGAGAAAGCTGTCTTGGTGTCTCCCTTTCCTCACCTCTGGGGTGGGATCCACAAAGGGTTTAACCATTTCCCCATAGAGATGAAGGAGGATGATTTGGGCTACAAGAAGTTACATGACATTCCAGTTATCAGCCTTGGGAAGATAAAGGGTAGAGCTGATCCTTCCAGAAGTTTAAAAATATAACTATAAGCAGTCTGTGTTTCAAACCTGAAGCTTAGCCCACCCTACCACTCCTCTGACTCTCTGTGGTGGCCATAGTTCGGACAGCAAATATCATCCTTCCTTATCCCACCCTTGTATATGTATCAATTCTTAATCAGCTTTACAGTAACTTAGCTTCTCTTTTTTATTTTCAGTACAATGACAAAAGTATTACATAGTCTGAGTTTCAGAAAATCCCAACCCAATGAACCAGTCCTATTCCCCCCAAATAAGGTCCATTAAAACATTGCAAAAATATTGACTATGTAACAATATGATGGTTTCTGTTTCATTAGTAAGGTGTTCCTGCCAAATATGTGAGACTTTTATAACTTCTTGGCATTGAAAGTACACTTGACCTTATGCTATACTATAGGAACTTATTCTTCTAAAATCCATCTTCTAAAACCCTTTACTTCCCCCTCCCCCCGAATCTACATAGTGAGCTTATCAAAGGAACCTCTGACTCTGACCCTTCTTACAGCTGTACACTCAGAAGAGAAGTCATCTCTTTTTGGAGATACAGCCTGTTGAAAAGGAGACAAAAGAAAATAAAAAAGAAGTTTAATCTGCGGCAAATGTGTGTGAGAAATGACACAAGTAGTAATTTCTAAAGAGCCAGTCTTTTGGCTCTGTTAATAAGTGTCTGGGATATTTAGTAGACTTCATGGATTTAGGAACAACCTTGTGGTGTTCTAGCAAAAACTCTGAGCTTCATGAGTAGGAGATGTAATGTGAGTCGCTTTACCTCCACTGCCTCTAAGGGTATGTCTACACAGCGTTTTGGACCAAGTGGGAGCAAGCCACTCCTCTCTCTAGGCTCCAGAGCCCAAGCTCCAGCCTAAGCTCCAACTTCAAAGGGCTGTCTAGACAGCTATTTTTAGAGCGCTGACACAAGCCCCGCTGGCCCAAATCTGTCAACCTCGACTGGGAGGCTCACTCCACCTCAGTTCAAAATGCTGTGTACCCATACCCTTAAGGAGCCTTGGGTTAATACCTGGTGAAAGGTAGGTAGGGAAGACCAAGTTAACTGTTTAGGTGAAGATGAGAAAAGGAATAATGCCAGGTCTATGGGGCAGGGACTGTCTTTTTGTTCTGTATTTATACTGTGCTTAGCACAATGGGATCTCGGTTCATGAATGGGTCTCCTAGGTACCATCACAAAACTGCTATTACTAATAAATAACAGAATCTAAACTCTGTAGTATGAAGAGGTAATTAGAAACTATGTACCCTATAACTGTTCTAGCCAGCAAGTTGCTGTCCAAGGAAATGAGAACTTCCTTAAGACATTCCCACTGCCAGGTTTAGTCAGGAACAGAGGGAAGCCCATGTATTACTGTGGTGCTAAGTACTAAAGTATTTACCTTTTGGTCTACTAGTAAATCCTCCTGAAAAATCTTTGCCTAAGAGGTAATATCGTGAGTTAATCTATTCATCTGTCAGTTTTTAACAGAAGGACATTTTGGTATATGTTATGTATGCTCAGCTTTATCTAAATAATCTGAATGAACAGCCTCATTGATTTGTGCATTATAGACATGAAGACATTATATTTGAACTTGGTATGAAATAAAATACTTTGGTCAGTCAATACTCTTCAAGAGAGCACTTCAAAGATCTTATAAAAGGGTCAGTGACCTGTACATTGAGATTGAACCTCTGCTGTCTAGGGAAAGACCCATCTGCACTTGGTCTTTGAACCTGCCATTTCCATCTTTCCCAAAGCACCATACAAACCAATAACTTATTACAACTGAATGTTTTCAATTGTGCATACAGGGAAAAACATCAAAACAATACAGCAAAATATAATCCCTTTTTAGAAGAGTGTTTTAGATTGTTTCACTGCCTCTTTTTCATGTATAAAGTGCTCAATATTTAAAAAGACTGCTTTGCATACAAAGATTTAATGCACATCTCTTCACCTATTTATTACTCATATTTAGTAACTAGCCAAATCAGGGACCATTTACCTTGGAAATGTAGGGTTTCACTAAAATGCACCCAGATCCAAAACCAGAACAATTTATGTTTCCCATCTCTCCTCAGAGCGTTGGCAGTTTACATAGAATGGCTCTTAGATCTGAACTACCTCTGGCTTTGGTTTTGCAACCCGAAAAAAATAACGGTGGGCCCAAACTAAAACACATGAATCCAAACATTCCTTATCTTATGGCTATTTAAAATCAAGCTTGAAAAGGGATGTGCCATTTGCAAATGGTTTCTATCTTTCTAATGGTGTGAACCAAGACTCCAAATCCGAACATCCTTAAACTTTGAGGTGTCTGAAACCTGGATTTTTCAGCTTGAGTCCATCTCTAAACAAAACCCAGTTTTCAAGGTTTTGTAAGCCAAAAACAGTCACTAATATGATCACTCTCTACTCTCATCAGAAATGTTATTCAAAAGATCTGAGAATATTGAACAGAAATACTACTCATTTTCTTCCTGCACACATAGCTTCTTTTGCCATATTGACTCAGGTATCCTGCAATAAGAGAGATTTGTTTACAACTGAAATTTAGGGACACTTTTAAGATAGAGGAGTTTGGTTGTAATCAGAATTCCATTCAGGAAGACTATGATTTACAGACATTTCTAAAAGCAGAAGTAGTCTGGGCCATTATTTAAAAGGCTAGACTTTTAGAGTTATTTATAAATACCAATATAACAGAAGCAGTTTCTAACTTTGCACAGTAAGACACTATTCATCATATAATTCAGTGGAAAAATAGAGGAGCTGCAGGAAGTGGCAACAGAAGGATAGCATTCCAATGCAGAATCTAATCTAGATAAAACAAGGGATTTTTTTCCTCTTTTGAAATCAAATTGCAAAATGTAAAATAAGTGGATATAAACAGCCAATTGTCCCAACGCCATTTCTTTTTCCTGGGTAAACCATGCAAAAAAACCTAAAACTCACAATGGAGCAACTTCCATTTTAGATCAGTTTCTCCTCCTCTAACATGGTCTATTTATTTTTATTGGTTTGTTTCTCATTAAATCCTTCAATTACTCTGCAGTGTAAAATGGTGAAATTATTGGCATGTGCCACTTTCATCATGTATTTGAGTTTGCTTATTACACTTGCAGAAAATGCTTGAATGGTATTAGACTCTGCTGTGGATTGAGACAGAGTTAATAAATATTATTTGGTGTTTTTTCCCTGAGAAGCACTGCTTTTCTTGATTGTTTTTTACAGTTGGATTGGGAATATTGATTTATTCACCACTGTTACAATAATTGTATACAAGGAACAAAAAATGCAGAGGTAACATTTCATCAGCTCAAACAGATT
Source organism: Caretta caretta (assembly GCF_965140235.1). Taxonomy (NCBI): domain Eukaryota; kingdom Metazoa; phylum Chordata; order Testudines; family Cheloniidae; genus Caretta; species Caretta caretta. Next base: position 101,670,190 of record NC_134212.1, read on the forward strand.
AATTAGTTGTAGTAGATTAGGCACAGTGTTACACAGAAAGATTTGCATTTAGAGGACGAAAAAAGTTTTTTTTTTTTAAATCTTAAAAAAGGCAAGAGAATTTAATAGAGATGTGATACACTGAACTGTTTGGCTTATTATTCAATCATTGTTTCCAAATGAGTATTAAAGGGCAACTTTAAATATTAACTCTTCTTTTTTAAAATAAAAAAATACAATGTAATTGTTGAATACATAATTCAGGAAAATCCCTGTTTACCATACCTATACAAAAAGGTTAACTCAATATCACTTCCTAAATTTGAAATTTTAGAGGGATTATATTTCAGTTCTACTACAGTAGCAAAGACTTTTAAGATCTACTCATTCTGTCAGCATGTAGGATATCATGGAAATCTATGTCATTTTCATTTTTTTCTTTGTGCATAACATTGTGTGGGGGAGGCATGTAAATATTATTGTGCTTTGCATGAGGTTAACTTGGCTATGGTACCGCAGTTTTTTTCACTAAAGGTTATGAGACATTAACAAGAGTTTAAAAAGTGCTGTGGTTGTTCCCTATTTGACCCTTACTGCAGGGAACTGAAATTTCCCAATGCCCTCGACCACTGACCTCAAGAGGGCAATTAAGCCGTTTCTCCCAAGGTTTCAAGTTTTAAGATTTTTGAGTATTGAAAAAGAGAAGAAAAACATATTTTAAAATATATCCCTCTCATATTCTACAGGAATCCACAGTGCCCTAGACATACTGATTTTCTTTTTAACCATCTGTTAAATCATCCTGGCTTACAACATATTAGACTTCATAAATACTCTGTAATTTTCAAACCAGTGCATAAGAATTCAGCTGCTTGGCTTTCAGTTTACTTTACCAATCCAACCACTGAGAGACTCCAAACATACAGAGCCAGCTCCACAGGTCCACTAAAATTGGGATTTTTTGGGTCAGTCTAGCACTGTATACCAACCTTCAACCCCTTGGAACAAGCCTCCAGAATAGGACCTTTGGAACAAGCCTCCAGTATAGGGCAATTCCAGGGTTGCATAGAGTTAGCATAGGCATTCCTACATCACCGTCACACCAGGGTCTGGCGCATCCCAGGTAAGTATATGTATTTCATTGTGTGTGGCACTTTGGGAACTACCTCCTGCCTTTGGCTGAAACAGCTACTACATCACCCTGCTCCCAGAGGCCCGGTGCCCCCATTTTCCTTGGCTGCTGGAATGGTTTCCTGGGCCAGCAGCTGGCTGGTGTAATACGTTACTATGGGGAACCAGACTGGCACATGGCAACCCCAGAGCTGGTGAAGACTGCATAAGTTACTTAAGACACTTTTGCACCCCCTGGTCCTGAGCTGCAGCTGGGCACACAACAATCAGTCCTAAGGATCTGGCCCACAGTATGTTGAACCTGATCCTGAAGCACTTGATGGAAAACTCCAATTAACGTTAATGGGATCTACACATATGTAAGCGTCGTAGAACCGGGCAATCTTGGTGTCTGTTCTATTATTGATGCTAATGTGCACATATTGTCAGTGGTACCCTATGCAGTGTAGAATCTTTTTCAATTGTGCAAAGCCAGACTAAACAGGCTTTATTCAGATAACCTATGGGAGAGTGAATAGGATAAGAGCTTCCTTCCAAGTAGTCCACTCCTTAGATTCTACTCTAGCTTCCAGACATAAAAAATAGAACATGGCAGGTCAGCGATGGCAACAGAAACAGCAAGTGAGTGTGTGTATATGTGTGCAAAATAATGCCACTTGCAATATCACACATGCCTGATGGTGGGGCACTTGCATTCTCCTGTGGGCTTAATCTTCAAAAGCATGTGCTGGGCTTATTCTTCGACCAACTCCCTGAACTTTGCTTACTGTCAGGTTTCAGAGTAGCAGCCGTGTTAGTCTGTATCCACAAAAAGAAAAAGAGTACCTTACCTGATCGCTCTCGTTACAGTGTGTATGGTAACACCATTGTTTCATGTTCTCTGTGTATATAAATCTCCCCACTGTATTTTCCACTGAATGCATCCGATGAAGTGAGCTATAGCTCACGAAAGCTTATGCTCAAATAAATTTGTTAGTCTCTAAGGTGCCACAAGTACTCCTTTTCTTTTCACTAACTGTGTGAGAGGCAGATATAATGTAAATTAAAGAAATAAAATGCTTTATTTTATCAAGCAAGAAGAAAAAAAATTGAGGCCCAGAACCCTACTGCCTACTATCTGTATCACTGGCCCACACCCATCCCTTTCCCCAATGCATTCTGAGTGGTTCAAACTGTGACTGAGGAATGTTTTAGGAGCTCTGTGAATTACTGAGTGCATTAAACTCCTTTGAAGTTGATTTCAATGGGCGCTGAAGAGGCTCAGTAGCACATAGCAGGAATGGGTTAGAATCATAGAATCATAGAATATCAGGGTTGGAAGGGACCTCAGGAGGTCATCTAGTCCAACCCCCTGCTCAAAGCAGGACCAATCCCGAACTAAATCATCCCAGCCAGGGCTTTGTCAAGCCTGACCTTAAAAATATCTAAGGAAGGAGATTCCACCACCTCCCTAGGCAACGCATTCCAGTGTTTCACCACCCTCCTAGTGAAAAAGTTTTTCCTAATATCCAACCTAAACCTCCCCCACTGCAACTTGAGACCATTACTCCTTGTTCTGTCATCAGCTCCCACTGAGAACAGCCTAGATCCATCCTCTTTGGAACCCCCTTTCAGGTAGTTGAAAGCAGCTATCAAATCCCCCCTCCATTCTTTTCTTCCGCAGACTAAACAATCCCAGTTCCCTCAGCCTCTCCTCATAAGTCATGTGTTCCAGTCCCCTAATCATTTTTGTTGCCCTCCGCTGGACTCTTTCCAATTTTTCCACATCCTTCTTGTAGTGTGGGGCCCAAAACTGGACACAGTACTCCAGATGAGGCCTCACCAATGTCGAATAGAAGGGAACGAGGGGTTCTCATTGGCTGCTTTGGTGATGGTCAGACCGGCTCTGCGAGAGCACCACCCGAAATGCTGAATATTACTGTGTAAATTGGGGATTTGACTTTGATCTCAAATGTCCCAAAACTGAAGACATTTGCGTTTTGAGGTTTGGAAACATGCCTACCTCTAGCATGCCTGGGAGCTTCTACAGATGTATAGTGAAAAGAAGATCACTGTTAATCTCATTATTTACTAACATTTTAATCAGGACGTCTGGAGTCTTGTTCTCCAGTCATTTGGTATGTGAGTTCTAGATGCATTCCATGACAGTTATGTCCTAATGCGGGTCTCACTTTAAGTATTCCATCTATGTTCGTTCCAACTGACTTTAGCTGCAAGTGAATTATAATCCACTGATTTACTGTTGTCATTACAAACTGACGTGCATGCATACTTACGAAAGAAGACAAAAATTAAGATAAGGCCTGCTGGGCCGAGTATCTGTCCTCTCTTCCAGTCAGCACCCTTGCACCACAAATTAAAAGGGCTGGCAACAGTCTGTGAACTAAAAAAAGAAGGTCAAAGAAGGTCAGTTTGTAGTTATAAAAACAGTGACTGCATCCTCCTAATTTGTGGAGAAACAAGCACTGTTTTTCAGAATTAAAACGTGAAACATCATTATGAAACTGTACATGCTGATTTCTTTCCAATATACCCTCAAGGATCTCAAGTAGGGATTGATCAAACAGTTTCAATGAAGTCCAACTCAAAAAAAAAAAATCAAATCAGAGATTTGTGAGGATTCTCAGTCAGTGTTCAACAGCATGCAACAGTAGCTTTCCTGTATATTGCCTGGATACTGGCTAGACACTAGAAGGCTTTTGCAGACTCTGAAATGATAAAGGAATATATCCTTTTAGCCAATGATATATCATTATAACAAATGATACAATACTAGTGATGAAGATGAAAACTGGTGTACTCAATGAATTTGAAAAGAGTCTTTTCCTGCATGTCGGGTGTTCAAACAATTTGAGATGTTAAGGTCACAATATCACAATTTTGAAAATGAAGGGAAAAATTGCAGACACTTGCCTAAACTAGTGATAAATCAATTGACTTTATTTTGTCCTAATACGTATTTTGTTAAATATTGGGTCACTGATTCCCAGAAGATAATTTATGTAAATAATAGTAAGAAGGCATTTTGAGGAATTCTACATCAATCAAGAAAATGACTGATTCCTTCCATCCATAAGGGGCCATAGGAAGTAGATTTATAGAATTTTCCATCAAACTTAGTGAGTCCTCCTTTCAAAAATCTCTTTCTGCTAGACTACGAGCAAAATATTCCACATGCTCTACAGGACTATCATTTAAAGTGGTCAAACTTCTAACGTCAATAACAGCTCTTCAGGATACTTTTAGGGCTTCTGTGGTATTTGATTTCTCATTCAGAAACCGTTTTAAAATATCTTGTTCAGTTAAAAAGCATATTTGATATTTTGTGCAAGATTACAGAACAAAAATATAAACTGTACAATTCATGGGTAAAATGAGCTAACATTGAAGTGGTATGTAAATGGATATATTATTTATTTAAGAGGAGAGGGAGAATATCTACGATTACAATAATTAGGATATTTTCTTTTTTTTTTACTGGGATATATATTCTCATGTGACAGGCCATCAGCCAGCAACTGACTGGGACGAGAAAGAAATGCTCCTTATGGTAAGGTTATTTCATAATTGTCCACTACTGGGTTTCTCATAGCTTCCTCTGAAGCAGCTGGAAATGCACCCACTATCAGAGACAATAATGAACTGGATGGATCAGATCAATCTGATCTATAATAATTTCTCTATTCCTGTATCAATCATTCTTTATGGAGATCTTAAGTCATCTAAAAACACCCTGTCTCTGAGAAGCATAATAAAACAATTATAGCTTCATAAGGAACCTTTATAGAAAACCTGACGTCTTCCAGCAGGATCATGACACTTAAAAACAGTTACAAGGCAAACAGATATAGCACATTACAATTATGTCAGTGTGTCATGGCTAGTTCTTGTTTTTGAAGGGATAACGCGAAATCCCCCAATTTTATATTATGTAACTGTGCTGGATAACTGAACAACATCCAGTGTTATTTCTAGACTTAGGCATCAGGTAATACATTGGTAAAACACTGTTCTATAATGTACCACACCATATATTTGATGGGGCTTTAAATTACAATTATCTTCAGCATGAAGAGTGATTGCTGCAGTTCCCTGGCCCCTCTTTCATGGCCATCTTAAATGCTAAATCCTAGACATGCCACTGCAGACTGTGGTGACTGACCTAAAACTCAGAGAGTTAGCTTCCCAGTAGCAATTTTTGATTAAAAGAAAACTATTATTGAATAATATTCATAGGAGCAGGATAAATGAACTGCCAAATGAAACAATGAGGGCCAAATCCTCCATGACTCATTCTTTATACAAACCCCCCACTCCCCAACTGAGCAAGTGTCTGTTCTTATTATACCAGTGTTAATTACAGCAGAATTTTGTCCACTATTGAAAAGTAAAACATATTGCTGTCGAGTAATAAGTGCCCACGACTTTAAATACATACAGCGAGGGAGAGAGAAAATGCCATATTTGTCTAATCCCTTTACTGAGAATACCACACTTTAAATTAAATCATGTACAAGTGCCCAAGGCACTAGTTGGTTTTTAGGGTAATCAAGTGTTATTCATAAGACACAAGGAAAATAATATGTTTGAGTTCTGCACTTCCTTTGTTTATGACATCAGTAATATTTTCTGCATCTTCATACTCAAAGCTCTCAAAATATTTGGATCCACTTGCACCTGTGAAGCTGTTTACTCAGCTATGAACACAATTATGACATGCAATAGCAGTTGCTTTTCAAATAAACATCTGGAAAACCGTCTGGGTGTAGCGTTGATTCAGATACTGGCAGACTTTATAAAGATTGTTAATGACAAGAACTCTAATTCCTCCCTCTGTCTTTTGGCTAGAATAATAAATTAAAAAATAAAATGTGAAATTCTTAAAACTTATGAACATTGGTTTATTTATTAGCAATTGAAATGATGTCCCTAGAAACTTTATTAAAATACTGTATGATACAAACTCTTTGTTTTGCTCCAATAAAATCAATGCAATGACTAATATTTGTGTACTAGGTTCATTTATAACAATTATTGTACATATGCCAGAGCTATGTGTTCACCCTATCTGTTACTTCAAAGACAAAATGCACAATGAGTACTGCATCTACATCCTAAAATAATCCCAAGAATCATACTACTGAACTCTAGGAGATTTTAATTTTATCCCACTAATGTAAGTGTTTATAGTGTTTGCAAGGTTCCCTGAATTGTTCTGCTGGGAATAGTTATGTGTACTGGAAAATAGTAGATAAAGAACTCAACAGGAGCAATATAAATATAAACTCAACAATATAAATATTGTTCTTTTCTGTAGCTGTAAATGTGGGAAGACCAGGGCTGTAAAATTATTCAAGTGGGCCCCCTCTTACAAATCCTAAGTGGTTGGCCAATACACAGCTTTGGAGGACCCAGACTCCTTTTGCCAGACATGCAAAATGTCCATGCTGGACACCACAGGAAGGAAACCAAGACATCTAGAATGTAGGTTAGGTATGCTGCAATTTTATTAAGTAATTCATCTGAGAACTATCCAGAGACAAGTTGGCCACTGTAGGTCATCCTTCCTTTGTAATCCATTCCACCTTGTGGAAGGCTGCCATCAGCCACTCACCCGGTTAACCTCAGAGACGTAAAGGTCAGAAGGGACCATCATGATCATCTAGTCTGACCTCATGCACATTACAGGCCACAGAACCTCATCTACCTACTCCTGTAATAGACCAGTAATCTCTGTCTGAGTTACTGAAGTCCTCAAATGATGATTGAAAGACTTCAGGTTACAGAGAATCCACCATTTACTCTAGTTTAAACCTGTAAGTGACCCAGACCACAGGCTGCAGGGGAAGGCATAACCCTTCCTCCCCCGTAGGGTTTCTGCCAATCTGGCCCAGGGGAAAATTCCTTCCTGACTCCAAGTATGGCAGTCAGTTAGATACTGAGCATGTGGGCAAGACCCACCAGCCAGATACCTGGGAAAGAATTCTCTATAGTAATTCAGAGCCTTCCCCATCTAGTGTCCCATCACCAGCCATTGGAGATATTGGCTGCTAGGAGTTGCATTGTACCATTGTAGCCATTGTAGGCAATCTTGTCATACCATTCCCTCCAGAAACTTATCCAGCTCTGTCTTGAAGCCAGTTAGCTTTTTGCCCCCACTGCTCCCCTTGGAATGCTGTTCCAGAACTTCACTCCTCTGATGGTTAGAAACCTTTGTCTAATTTCAAGCCTAAATTTGTTGATGGACAGTTTATATCCATTTGTTCTTGTGTCAACATTGGCACTTTAACTTAAATTACTCCTTAAATAACCTAGTCCCAGCATGAATCGCTTAGAACCCCACTGCCCTCCCTCATCTGAGGTTTAAAGGGGGTGGGAAAGAGGAGGTTGTCTCTGATCATTAGCAACCCCACCCTCACTCCCCATCTTCTTTAGGGGATGCCTTCTCCTAAATCACTTCCAAATCTGGGTTATCAAGGAACCAGACCCCGTATTGCACTTAACACCTGCCACTAGCAATTTGCTTGTCTGCCTTCCTACACTCATCTCTGCCAGATTAACAATTTCTTCCCTTATAGTGACCTTGTGGCTCCCCAGCCAGATCCTTTTCTGTGGCATCTCAGGCCATGTTACAGTTAGCCCTGGGATGAGGTCCTGACTCCACCCCTCCACCCACATTGTCCTACCCCTTTACTAAATCCTCAAATTATTTGTCATATGTTAAAGTAGCTTCTCTTATGCAGAATGGCCCCCAGAGCTGGGGGAAGGGCTTATAAACCATCATATGAAGCGTGCCCAATAGGCTTTGTTAGCCCTTGTGTCCTACCAATCAGCTTAGAGTCTTCCTCCTTCCTACCTAAAGACGACTAGGGAGGTGAATGCCTAAAAGAAGGGAGAAGGTGGGTTAAATGCCTTAAAAGGAGGCAAGGGTTTTCTTTACCTTGCTGTCCCTGTCGGCCCTCTCCCCACCACACACACAAAATTTTGGGGCTGCAGGGAGGGGAAGGCATTTCCTTGCCCTCCACCAGACTTTGGTTTCTTGATGTCTCTGTTTCTCACCTCACAGCCTCACTCGAGCTTCCTGATGGAAATGTCCCTTCTGCACTTGGGAGAATTATGAGCTCTAAAGCAGAAGCTGCTCTTGACAGGCTTTTTTGGCCCTGAAGGCCTGAAGAACCACTATAGCTACTGGCAGGTGATTCACACTCAGATGAAAGGCAACCCAGAGAAGCATAAGTAATAGTCAGGAAATCACTTCTATGCAATTTTAGGGAGTTGGGGGAGGTGGAGCAGGGGGAGAGTTTTGCAAATAGGAAAGTAGAGAATGTTTAGTTAAAGAGAGAGTTAGGCTTAAACGAACCCTCCCAGATCTGCGTACCCCTAAAATTTAGGTGAAGTTCAGATCTGGAGTGGGATCCCAACTTTTTGAAAGACTCCCACTTCCATGTAATGGTGAACTAAAATAATTACTCCAAACACCCCCAAATGTTGGAGAAGTTAAGAAGTTGATCCAGACTTTGAAGCACAGGCCCACCTCTATTCTAAACCTTATATACATGCCATTTTAAGACAACATCTTTGCTATCCACTAAAAGGATTGCAGGACAGTGTCTCAGATTGATTTTCATGCAGTGAAGTTAATCTGAGTACAATAGCTGCTTTCAAAGGCAGATGAAGTTCTTGCTGTGGCACAAAACATCTGGAATTTTACAGCACTTTCAACTGGGTATCTGGATAGCACTGTACATACATATATATATCCATCTGTCTTGGACCTTCAGGGCTGAGTTCTGATCTTAGCTGAAATGACAAGATATGTGATGATAATCCCCCACACATCCAGGATCTCAACTGAACTCCCTTGAATTACTTAGAAGGAATAGAAAAATAAGCATTTTAGAAAGAATTAAAAAGAGAATAAAAATAGGTATCTGGGAATGCTAGAGTTAGTGAAGAAATCATGAAAAGGATTTAAAAATACAGACAGGAGTTTTGGACAGTTGTGTTGGATAAAACTGTAAATTCAGCAGAACAGAGCAAAGCTGATAAGGAATAGTTTTAAATGTCTTTTCCCTCATAACTAGATTATTCAGTACAATGTCATTTGCCGCCACTGACATTTTCTTTAAAGTCATAAAGGCCTACATAGTAATAAAAGGGCTCAGAATAAAATTAGGAATATCATGTATAAATTATCTTTAACCTTAGCTTCATTTGGACTGTGACTTTTTAGACCTGATCAATTTTCATGAAACTATCCACATAAAACTGTGAAAAAATATTTGATCCTTGGCTCTCATAAAACTAGTTGTAACAAGCCTGGTACTTTCTTGATACTTAATGGTGCTGTTGGTGTCTGTCTCTGCGGGCAATTCTGTAAAGCAGGGGATAATTTTGAGATTCAATATAATTTCTCAGAGCATTGTTAGGGAAAACATCTACACAGATATGCATATTTTATATAAGTGCTGCGCAGTCAAGGACGTTTAGTGCTTACTAAATTTTCTGCTTAGTTTAAAAAAAGCACTCATTCATTCAGACCATTTTAGGGTCCCCCTCTCCATTTCTAAAATCAGAAATTAGTTGGGCATACTACTATGCAATTTTTCCATTTGTTTTTAAGAAGGACTTTCTAAAGAATTTTAACACCTGGGGACCAAATTCTACTCTCAGTTATTCCAATGTAAATGAGAGGGTACTTTGACCCATGATGTGTACGCAGTGCCATTGGCAGAAAATTTTGGCTAATTCCTACAGTTTGTGAGACTTCTTTAAAATACACCGTGAGGTGCCTTGTCTATGTAGTTCTGTAGAAACACTATAAACTATAATGCAGGGTAAACAAACTCACATAAAATGCACCATGGGCATCCAGATATCTATAGAGCATGGTAGTGTATGTGCCTTGCACATGCCAGGTAATTAGTTACCAAATTATCCTGTCAACCACATATCTCTCTGCACAATGAAAAGGACAAGAATGTTAATCACTGCCCCAGGGAAACCATAAAACACTTGTTTTTGATCTGAAAAAGTTTATAAACTTTGAGATAGCACAAACTGTTCAGACCTCTCTTTGAAACAATTCCTATAAGAAATCAGCCAGTTAAAGACAGAATGACGGCCAGATTGCATGAGCTAGCACTGTATCATTTTAAGATATACACAGATAAAATTGCAAATTTAGATGGTTGCATTCCCCTTCACCCACCTTCCTTGTCTTCTCAGTCTGTAAACTAAGAGCAGGGATTGTGTCTTCATACGTCTTTGGGCAGCACATAACAGAACGGGGGCTCAGTCCAGCTGGGACCTCTGGACATTGCTTTAATGTAAATATTAAGTAATAATGATAATAAAATACCATCCACCTAAAATTAGAGTGTGCAGCTGAGTTTAGCTATAAGTCTTCTCGTGATGACTTTTGTTAATAAGTTGTGCATAGTATTTTGAACTCCGTGATATGTGTCAATTCACCATTTTAAAGGCTCCCATATAAGAACCTGTTGTGAGCGGGAATAAAGAGCTCCCAAAGGAAGCCCTAGCTAGTGCACACCAAGTTTTATTGGCCCTAATAACCCAGGAGCTATGCTACATATTCTTGAGTGCTATATATTGGTACCTTATCTATTAACTATATCGATAGCTAGTTATAGACAGAAAGGAGTCCTGTAACAGTACCCATTGTTCAACAGCCCTGCTAGTAGGTAGGTACTCCACTCAATGAAACAGAAATACAGAGCCTAATTTTTTTTGTAAGAGAAAAGTGAATGTGGCCCCAATCCTGCCAGATGCTTTGCTCCACTTCCCATTTACTTCATAGGATCCATAGTCTCTTTCTATCCTGTAGAACCCTCTTTACAGGTGATTCCAAGACAATAGTGGGATCCAGGAGATGGAGAGGGATGCAAGGGGTCCCAATTGCTATGCAAAGGCACAGGGCCTCCCTGTGGATGGCCATTGCCTTTGCCAGTTCTCCTGAGATTTGTGGACATCTTGGAGAAACCACAGATTCTGGGGCTGAATTCTCTTCCCATTCAATACAGGCAAATCCTATAGATAATCTCCTGGGACTCAGGAAATCTGAATTCAGTTCCTGGCTCTGCTACAGATTGCCTGTGTGACCAAGAGTAAGCCATTTAACCTCTCTGTGTTTCAGCTTCCCTCCGATGAAATGGAGATAATACTTCCCTACCTCACAAAAGTATTGAGAGGCTATATTTGTTAATAACTGTGAAATATTTAGATATTATGGAGATGATGGCATATAAGTATATAGAAAAACAGGTTGAACTGGTAGCCTGAGAATCCTTCCCCCCATCAAGCTAAATTCAGGAGCTCCTAATGCAAGCAATATTGCTAGATAGGAAGCAGGAGATAGTGTCTTTGCTTTACAAAGCATTGTCTTCATCTTGGATTCTGATATCCAATTTACACCAGGTTGAAACCTGTTTCCGAGTCACTGTTGGATTGATGTCCTAACAGACACTCCAGCACCCACCATGCAATACAGACACGCCAAGTTTTGTGTAGCTCCATGACCAACTCCAGCCACTGATTGGGGCAGGACTTGTTGACCATAAGATTAAGTTTGTGATTCTACAAATTATTTGCAAACATGCAAAATAGCTCACCAAAATTTTGCTTAAAATGTCACTCATGGTGCTGCACAAAGCTTGGTAATTATGGGTAAGCTCTTACTCACCCAAGTAGTTTCAATTACTTCAGCATGAGGGTTGTATAATAGCACACTAAGTTAAGTACTGGTGAATAAGCCACAAATCCTGCTTTTGTCTCTATTCGCACAGCAGGCTTTACTGACAGAGAGCCTAGTGCAGTTTTACTGCTTGGGGAGGTTAAGATTAATGGATCCCATGTAAGGCTGCATACCCTCTGCACACTGTGAAGCCCAGCTCGATGGGGGGCACCATACAGGGTGGGGATTTGGGGGCACACAGGAGGAGGTGCAGAGAGGGAAACTGATCTGCAAGTTTGTGCATCTTGTGGCCAGTCCTTCGTCTACTGCAGAGGTGACTCCAGTTCTCAGGCTGCAGCAGTTCTGAGGCTGTAGAGCAGGTTTGCTGCTCCTCTGCGAGGTGGTGGGCTTAGAAGTGCTTTCTCCAATGTCTGAGTAGTTCTCAAGTGCACAACCTGACTGCTCAGGCTTTGCTCTGGAGGTAGGATTTGGGGTTACATGACTACGTCCTGTGAAATTTGTATATTCCCCATAGCTGCACATACTGATCTTGTTCTGTCTTCTCACTCCCAAAAGAGAAAAGTATCTCTAGCGGTGCAAGTTTTTCAGTGATCTTCTCCTATGCTAAGTGAAGAAATGTTAGAAAGGGACTCTTGGTCAACAGTAACAAGATTTTTTTCAGACTTCCTCTGAAAAACAAACCATTCTCTGTGGGAAGTCGCATTGTATCAAAACTAAGTTCTTCCAGATAAAGCCTTTAATAACATGAGTATCTTAAATCAATAAGTCCTTTGTGTGGATGTAAATTTTCAAAGGATACTCTTTATCAGAGCTGTGGAATTACTGCACAGGGTGCTCTTCCTTAAGTAATGAAAAATCTTTTATGTGAAACAATGGGTTCTGAGAGCATTATAGTCTCACACTGTCTCCAAACCTTTAGACTCATATATATTTCTGTCACAATGAGTTCTGAGTCTTCAGCAGATCATGGGCTTGTAAACAATTGCCAACCATTATGGTTTAACTGTATATCATTTTGCAGTCATATTTATTGATATTTATTTTAACTTTCCAATATGCAGCACTTGAAAAAAAAAACAACCTCACTGGCTGTGTAATTATATGCTTCAGCCCAGTGAAATATTGTCTCGGCATGTCCAACATTTTATTACTGACCCTTCCTGTTGCTGGAATTGTGTTCAGAGTAGAAATGCTGGTCTATGAATCTGTTCTCATCAGTATAGGATTTGGTCACTTCTGGTTTTGCGTTGGTTCAGCACTGATGTCACCTTTAACAAATGTATGGTGCATCTTAATGTATACTCAGGGTCCCGCAGAAATGCTGTGAGAAAGTGCTTCTCCATGGTGGTTTGGAAATAGTGTAGCTTGGTGACATGAGTTAAGTACTGTCCAATCTTGAGATCTCATTTGATTTCCTGTAGGATCTCATGTTGGGTTTTGGTATGGCCAAAATTTGTGTGTGCTTTGAAAATAACTTTCATCACAGTAAATTCTGGTTAAACTGCATTAATTGTGTATGTGCCATAATGGTGCAGTTTGTATATACCACCAGTGTGCCTCAAGGGGGGAAACAGAAAGAAAGGATTTCAGGAGTGTGAAAAAACATGAAATATGTGGAAACGTGAAGGCCAACAAATTTGAAGCCAGAGATGAACCTAGACAGCAAAATTTGGACATGGATTTGGATCTGGATCCAAAGTTTCTTGGTATTGAAGGGGGTTCAATTTGAAAGATTTAATTCTGGAACTCTGTTAGTAAGAGAAAAAAATCATCATTTGGGGGAAACTGAAGATGATTAAAATGGGAGGAGATGCTCTTTTTAAAAAACAAACTATTTTTACCTTTCCTGTTCATCAGACATTAACTGAAGAATTGCAAGACCAGGAACATGCATAGTTTATGCATTTAAAATTTCCTAGTGTATCAAGTTTTGTTGTTTTGCTGCTGCCTGCTCCCTGCCTGTTATATATAGTAAGTAGTGCAATCTTGGCGTCCTAACAAACCAAACAAAACAACTCTCCATTCTCCTCTCTCTCCCCACTCACCCCCAACTGAGACTCGACATTTTCTTTTTGCACAGACAGGACTTTGGAAATTAAGGTGCGTGCACTGGGCTGAAGATATAGTTGAGGGTAAAAGATTTCAAAGGCAATTTTAATGAAAGTGAAAAACTAAAAGAGAGAACACAGAGCAGTAGCTCTATAGTTCTGCTCAATTTTACATTTAAACTAAGGGGCTAGTCGTAATTTATTCTGTCAAAGAAGTGACCTATAAGAAAAGAAGACAACAATTACTTGATGATTAAAGACTTGAAGTATCCTCGATAGTTATGTCCGCGCTACATGTCATTGTATACATAATGCAAAGCAAAGTGTTTGAAATTTCTCCTGATTTTTTTGGACCATCTCATGCCCTTAGGGAAGGTCTTAGTGTATCACGGTGATCTGGCAGCTCCACAACACTTCTAGTTCTGACAGCGTCTCTGAGTTCAAATGCTTTCTTTTTAAAACCCTTTCAGATCTGGGGAACCGGTAAGAGATACACAGACTTGGAGGTGCATTTTCTAAACAGGTAATTGGGAGGAATGCACAAATACCTTCTTATGGAGTAATGTGAGATTGATTTAAGCAGGTTCTTCCTTCATATCACTTTGAAAACTCATTGCTAGAGAGAGTGCAGGGCAGTTTTATGTATTTTTTATTTACAATTTTGCTTGTTGGCAGATACACATTCAATTTTTGCGTTGGTCCCCGGGGAACAGGAATTGTGGAGTTCTTATACCAATACAGTTCAATGCAACATGTTCAACCAAAACAGAACACTAAGTTTAAGGAATGGCAGACAACAGCATCACACAGCATTCTTTAAATCTGAGACTAAACTTAGAGTTATCGTCATTTAATAAGGAGAACTAGCGTTTCAGAATAAAAATACTCCTGTATTTCTGGATGTTGATGGTGTGGATCCTCAATAAGGAAATATGGAACAATAGTTAGGGGGAAAGTATCCTCTTTGATCTACATTACAATTCTCTGGTGTGTGTTCTGTATGTAAAATTCCCATTGATGTCCCAAGTGTCCAGATGGTGGTAACAAGATTGTTTGGTGTGGAGAAACCTAGTTAAAATGAGGAGGTGGTTGCAAAAGGAGAAAGCAATCATGAAGTCCCAACTTGATATATCTGTGAAAAGTTTGTTACCATTCTGGATGAAAAGCTGTAAATGTAAGTGTTATGACAAGTGATTGACGTGCTCTTTCATGGATGTGCTTTCAGGTAACAGGGTAATTCAAATTCAGTAAGCAATATCAAACTGATTTCTCATATGTAATGGAAGGAGCAGTGCAGATTGTTTAGCTTTTTATTAATAATAATTTGTAGAAAAGAAATAATTTTAATTTATAAAGTCAGTCTTGCAGCTTAGGCCCACAACCAGCTGCAACAATTTGAACTTTGATGACTTTTGTACAGAGGATAAGAATTAAAATGTTAAGTGTATTTCATGGAAGGTTGTCTCAGTAACTAAAAACTACAGCGTAAGTAATGAAAAAAGTTTTCCAATCCAGCCAACTTAATTTCACTTTGTTTAGTTATTTTATGCTTTCATAGGGAACTATGGTCCTCACACAGGTGCCTGAGTGTTTGGGCCTTATCCTCCTCCCACTGAAATCATTGGAAAACTCCCTTTGACTTCAATTGTCTGGGAAATCAGTCCTGCTAGGTCCTTACAGACTTCATTCTGGGGATCAGATTCCCTTCTACCTAATGTATTTCAATGACTTTCTGGCTGACACCACTATATCAGCATATCACTTACCAGGGGTATGAAGTTCATGTAGTCCTCTCTGAGGTCAGTGCTCTGATGTTTAGGAATCTGATCATAAAATGCCCGAAGTGCCCTTAATTCCTATTGACTTCTTATTGGGGGGGGTCATCTCATGGAGTGGAAGTGGTAGATGAATCTATAAACAACATAAAAATGGCCATGCTGGATCAGAGCAATGGTCCATCTAGCCCAGTATTCTGTCTTCCAGCAGTGGTCAGCACCACATGCTTCAGAGGGAATTAATAGAAAGACAGGGCAATTAGTGAGTGACCCATTCCCTGTCATACAGTTCCACTTCTAGCAGTCAGAGGTTTAGGGATACTCAGCACGTGGGGTTGCATCCCTGATCATTGTGGTGAATAGCTATTGATGTACCTATCCTCCATGTACTTATCTAATTCTTTTTTTAACCCAGTTATGCTTTTGGCCTTCATAACAACTCATGGCAGCAAGGTTTTTTTTTCCTTACAAAACAAATTCATTAAGGATGAAATTCATCCAACTGCAGAGGCCCTATTAAGCTTACTAACTACTAAACTCAATTTAGGGCCCAATCTTGCAAGGCACTGAGTAAATACTTTTTGAGAGATGCTAAGTACCCACAACTCCTGCTGATTTTGGTGCTTTGCAGGATTCGGCTCCATTTAGCTCATAGAAGAGTAAGGTTAAAACCCAGGTTCCTTGAAATGCTCTGTAAATTAGGCTGTCACTTCCCAATATGCCTACTCTCCACTGGCATAGGGAAAATCTATGCACCTCTGCTCCACTTAATAGCATAGTAATATGCCACAGCATTCTTGGCTCAACTGCACATTCCTGTTAGGATGAGAGGAAGGTCCTAGGAGCCACTTTAAACCCATATTTAGTCCTGTACTGTCCTGGCTTCCCTCAACTCTCTTTGGAATCAGTTTTAGAGAAGCAGCCATGTTAGTCTGTATTCATAAAAAGAAGAGGAGTACTTGTGGCACCTTAGAGACTAAAAAATTTATTTGAGCATAAGCTATCCTGAGCTACAGCTCACTTCATCGGATGCATCCAATGAAGTGAGCTGTAGCTCACGAAAGCTTATGCTCAAATAAATTTTTTAGTCTCTAAGGTGCCACAAGTACTCCTTTTCTTTTTGGAATCAGTGTGTGCTCCGCACCTTACAGGATCAGGCCCTGAGAGAGAAAGACTTCAGTGGCTAAAGTGCATGTCACACTTAGAAAACTTACCCTAAAAAAAATTCCTTACCGCTCCCACTCAAACAACTCCCCCTCATCCCACCTCACAAACATTCTGTTTGCCACTTCGCATTTGACATAGGTCAGTAGCAGGTGCTCCAAAGAGATTATAACTGTTCTACAATATGCCAGTGTGTTCCCCCTGTTCCTTGGTATCAATTTTTCCATCGGTCGATTCCTGTACTTCTAAAATTCCTGAAATTCTAAATCAACAGTTACTTAAGTCTCAATACTCAAATGAAATAATTATTTTACATACATAATACATACAATGTAGCATATGTTTATGTATCGAGAAGTATCTTGATTGCAAAAACACAAAACCAGAACCAAAACCACCCTCTCCTTGTTATTGTAAGATTGCCATTGCTACAAAACCATGGGAGGTGCATATACAGAAGTTATGGTTGCTGAGCAACTATAACTGCACAATTTAATGCCTAAGAATTGTAGACTTAAAAAAATAGAAAAGAGCACAGGCAACAACAGTCACCATGTTATTTCTCTCCCCTAGTAAGAGAACTATATCCTGTAATGAAAATTATTCAATATGAGGTCTGTGATATTGTATTAATTTTCTGAAATGTATTTGACTTGAATTTACTCTGTTCTCAATACTCCCCAGGATCATTATAGTATCATCACTGGAAGCCAACTATTTGAACATTATGAAAAGATTTTACAAAGAGGATGGGAAGCATTAAGCAATGTAAGTTATCTTCAAGTATATTGTTTCAAAATTTAAAATGAGGGAATTCAGCTGATTTTACTGACATTGGATTGTCCGTGGAAAAACTGAAGCCCTGAGTTTATCCCCCAGCACAATCAGTGACAAGCTTCCCAACATTGCCCCACCAATGTGCCTTTCTCTTTATTGTAAAAGCCACCTATAGGGGTGAGAAAGGTGTTAAGGCTCTGTGCCCAAGCAGTTCTAAGCCCCTATGCTGAGATAGATAAAAAGGGTGCTAATTAATACCAATTGTGATGCTGTGTTTTGCAGTGAAGGCTTACCTATCTATGTTAGCAATCCAGCAGGGACTGGACTGGCCCACCAGTTTAATCTTAGAAAATTCATCAGTTTAAACGTAAATGAAATAATAGTCTTTATTTTAGTCTTTTCTTTTCCCACCATAAAGATTAAATAATGTCTAAAATAATAAGACTCCAGTCTACCATATCCATAGCTCTTTCATAGGAATTATTTGAAAAGTTGGTTTGAATCTATAAATAATGAGCAAAGTCCTGATCCTGAGTCTCCTTGGGTAAAGAGTCTGGCCAGAGTTCGGCAGTTTAGCATGGTTTGATGTGCAGCGCTAATGCAATCCTGTTTGTATTGCTGCAGAACTGGTGGAATCTAAGGCTTGTCTACACTGCTTAAAAAAGCCCTCCCCGAAAGACAAAAGTTTTGCCGCAGCAAGTGGCAGTGTAAACAGCTCGTTATTGGCAGGAGCGCTCTCCTGTCAACAATGCGAACCCCACTTGTAGGGAGTGGAAGTATTTTGTCCGTAAAAGTGCTGACAAATACTTGACTTTTAGTGACACGGCTG
The DNA here is from genome assembly GCF_965140235.1 of Caretta caretta. NCBI lineage: Eukaryota > Metazoa > Chordata > Testudines > Cheloniidae > Caretta > Caretta caretta. The sequence continues at coordinate 101,688,607 of NC_134212.1, forward strand.
TGTTGAAGCTGTGTAGTGTAGACAAAGCCTAAGACAGGGGCCTTTCCTGGTATCCTGAATGGCTGTTGGAGAGACATTGAGAAGAGAGGGCTGAGTAACTCACACAGAGATATCAGTGCTATCTGATAACTTAGAAATGGAGTAGTTGATTAATATGAAGGACTAATATGAAATGGCCCCTCCCAGGACACTGGAAGTGGAAGGAGATCATCAGAGTTCCTGTTGTTCCCCACAAGCTGCTTTATAAATAGGGGTGTAGCTGGTGAAGTACAGCTTAAGCAAATAGAGTGAAGACACACCTGAGTAGGTAAGCGAGTACATACCCTACATGCGTTCTACTTGCCAACCTATGTCTTGCTGTCTCTATTGTTATTTTTAGCTGTGTAAGTCCCACTGCCTCCCTGCGGCTGGAATCCTTCCCCAACAGAGTGAAAGACTGCAGCAGCAGGGAAAGTTTCTTGCAGCTTCCTGCTATTGGAGCATTTCCCTTCCGCAGGGAAAGGCTGAGCCTTTCCTCGCTGTGTCCCTCTTGCAGATCCTTTCCCAGTGGCAGTGACAGGCTCTGGCAGCGCAAAGCTGCCGAAGCCTTTCCCTGCTGCTTTCCCTCTGCTAGAGCCTTTTTCTGACATATTCCTGCTTTTCACTCTGATGTGTAGCTGCATATACTCTCCACACTGCCACCAGTGGTGTGTAGTGTAGACGAAGCCTAGCTTTTGCTTTTGTTGTGTGATGCTGACCAAATTTTCTCACCATTCTTTCAGAACTGGCTTATGGCACTGGGCAGATATCTCAATGCTCAGATATGTATCAGATGTAGTTTTGAGGTGCTTTATATTACATGATATACTGTAAAATCTGGTCTGGGAAAAACAAATAATGAAAATAATTGGTCTAAAAGTGAGTTATGTGGGGCAACAGCAACATCAGAAGAGCAGGAAGAGAGAAGAACTGAGATGTTTTCTTGTTTTTTTTCCCTATTGTGCAAAATGGCTGAAGCACATTGATCACACAGCAATGAGTCTAAATGGACTTAATGACTGGATGGAAAGTTCTTGTCAGACTTGCAAATATCTTTCCAATACCTCCCTGCCACCCCATTTTGGTTTATACATTCCTGATAATTCAGAGCTATTTTGTTTTATGAGTGCACTGAAATATCTGGCTTCCCTACTAGGACCAAAATAAGGGTTAATCAGGTAATTTTTATTTGGATTGCATATTCCTAGTGCCTAATGCTAATTGTGCAGAGTTAGCATCGACTGTGAAGAGTCTCTTTCCTAACTTTTCCTGACTGGATCACAAATATAGTATTGTACAACAATTATGTTTATAATAATATTTTATTATTTTCATATTTTAATATAATTAAAATGGTTCTAATTCATTTCTAAAATCTCATTTTTCAGCAAATGGGAGAACATCTAAATCTTTAATTATATTGAATAGATATTTCAGAACAGGTGTTCAAAAGCCTGCAGGTGTCCCTGAAATGTTGGTGACTATGTTACCTTTCAACTGTTAAAGCAGAACTTTTTGGACTGAAATTACTCTCGGCAATATGTATTAGTGGTATTTCCCGTGGCAGTTCCGACGTTGTGAAGTACTCTCATGAATGAGTCAGTAGGTCAAATCATGCAGACCTTATTCATTCGTTACTCAGTCAAAACTTTGATTTCCTTGCCTAAGAAAAGATTAAGTCCCCTATTTTCCATCTTGTTGCATACCTATCTCCAATGGGAATTTTGCCTGAGTGTGGATATCAAGATCGGGCCCATTAGTTGCAAAATGTAATCTAATTACAGACAGGTGTGCAACTTTTACAGCTGCTTTAGTTAACACAGAACAGCTTTCTTTCTGGTAGGCTTCTGTCTCAGGACTCTATTTGCATTCCATTCCAATTTATTTCTGGAGTCTGCAAGTTCCAAAGCACTTGAGAGGCACGTAGTCAGTAAGAGGTCTTCCAGCAACTAATATCACCCTTGTTTCAAACTTCATTTTAAGCCATAAGCTGGTATTGTCCCCGAGTCCTGCTGCTGCAAAATCCTAAGAGCAGGGCCCACATCTCTTGTCTGTGCATCTCCGAGCACTCTCTCCAAGAAATAATCACTGCCAGCACTCCTCACACACAATAAAAATCAATTAAAGAAACACCCAATGTAGCAACACATAATACAGAACAATATATTCACTTATCCTTCACTGATGGTTTAAGGGCCAAACTGTGGTATTTAGGAACGTGTTTGTGAATCACACAACACAGAGAAGTTTGGGGAGGAATTGTGCTTCAGGGAAAGCCATGGCTCAACCTTTTCCACATTCCCTTTGGGGTAATGTGCACTCATGGATGATGCACAGATGGCACATTAGCTACACTTGTCCCAAGCACAGGGATTGAAGTTGTTAATGGCCCTTGTTGGCAGTGTACACAGAGAATAGACTCCATGTAGTCCTCCACTCACCCACATACCTGCACAAGGATAGCCACAATCAGCTCTGAGTCTAACAGATGTGTTCAGGTTTTTTTTAAAGAATGTAAAAGTAAGAACAAGATTTGATGCTCAAATAAAAATATACTCAGTGTAGATAGTCTGTCACTATGGCTCAAAGGAAGGGCAGTCGATGAGAAAAGCATATAAACTGAAAACATGAAGTAATGCTTGAGACAGATTGCCAATACTATGTGGAAAGGCCACTTCTCCTATGAGCTCAATGTCTGGATAAGAATTCTGATTGAAGAAGACATTCTAAGCGATATGTGCTTAGAATGGAATATCAGGTGGGGTTTCACAGGGGTCCGGTTCTGTTCAATATCTTCATCAATGATTTAGATAATGGCATAGAGAGTACTCTTATAAAGTTTGTGAATGATACCAAATTGGGATGAGTTGCAAGTGCTTTGGAGAATAGGATTAAAATTCAAAATGATCTGGACAAACTAGAGAAATGGTCTGAAGTAAATAGGATGAAATTCAATAAGGGCAAATGCAAAGTATTCCATTTAGGAAGGAATAATCAGTTGCACACATACAAAATGGGAAATGACTGCCTAAGAAGGAGTACTGCAGAAAGGAATCTGGAGTCATAGTGATCACAAGCTAAAGATGAGTCAACAGTGCAACACTGTTGCAAAAAAAGCAAACATAATTCTGGGTTGTATTAGCAGGAGTGTTGTAAATAAGACACGAAGTAATTCTTCTGCTGTACTCAGCACTGATTAGGCTTCAACTGGAGTATTGTTTCCAGTTGTCGGCACCACATTTCAGGAAAGATGTGGATAAATTGGAGAAAGTCCAGAGAAGAGCAACAAAAAGGAGTATGTTTCCAGAAAACATGATCTATGAGGGAAGACTGAAAAAATTTGGTTTGTTTAGTCTGGAGAAGAGAAGACTGAGAGGGGACATGATAACAGCTTTCAAGTGCATACAAGGTTATTACAAGGAGGATAAGGAGGGAGGGAGGGAGAAAAATTGTTCTCTTTAATGACTGAGGATAGGAGAAGAAGCAATGGGCTTAAATTGCAGCAAGGGCGGTTTTGGTTGGACATTAGGAAAAATGGTTAGGGTGGAGTTAAGCACTGGAATAAATTGTCTAGGGAGGTTGTGCAATCTCCATCACTGGAGATTTTTAACAGCAAGTTAGATCAGCACCTGTCAGGGATGGTCTAGATCATACTTAGTCCTGCCATGAGTACAAGGGACTGGATTAGATGACCTCTCAAGGTCACTTTGAGTCCTATGATTTTATGAGGTGAAGCCAACTTCTCTGAATATTATGTTGTTAAGAAATTACTTGAGACTAGAGATACAGTACTGTCAAAATTTAGTATAGGGGCTGAATTCTCCATAGACTTCTGTAAGATTATGCCACCAGAGACTTTGACTTAAGTGACCATATTGTGATCTGAAAAAGTGCAGGACATATATGAGGACATCATAAATGTACCTCTAAATTACTGATAGTAACCTGACCTGACCTGTACTTGGAAAAGGTCAGATTGGAGTTTTTGGTACCATCGAAATCAAGAGGCCCTTTATGAAGGATACTTTTCTTTCATAGACCTTGGGACAACTCAGCTGCTTTCAGGAGGTAGTCAGCACCTTGTAGTATTGGGCAGTGGGTCCCATATTTCAGAATATTTAATAAAAGTCTTGTCATTTTTAACTTTTTAACAAGCTTCATCATTCTTGTTGGAACCTACTATTAACTTTTTTCCTCTATGCTTTTTAATTAGGAAAGATCTTTTTAAAGTTGTTTATTGGTGAACCATAAATATTTGCTTTAGTTAAACTCATATTATAAAAATATATATTTTTCATTTCACAGTGAATACTGCACAGGTCTTCCTGTTCAGAGCTCCAGGGGAAAAAAGCCAATGGACTTATTTTCTCTTATAACTTGCATTAATAAACATTTTTTTTAAAAAAAACCTCTTCCTTGACTGTGAAATGAATTTAAATGAACATATTAAATAAGAAGATTTGCCAGGCAGGATCTGGATTAGTTTCTAATTTCTACAATAGATTTTTCTTACTTACTCTGATGCCTCCGCCCCATTCCAATGCAAAGTACATGTATACTGTCATATGTGCTAGCTTAGCCTGCTTCTGCTACATAGCACACATAAACTATTCTGGACAGAAATTGTAACAATCACTGCATGCATCTGTTGTTACAAGTAGTGGCTAATATATTTTCAATTCAGATTGTGGTCCTGATCCTATTCCTTGACGCAAAACCCACATGGATTCCAAAAAAGCATAAGAGAGCTTTCATGTCTAATTTTGGTGTAATAAAGTGACCCCATAGTTTAGTTGCCTAGCACTTTTACTTATAAAAGATGCTTATGGCCACATTCTGATAAGCTCTAAGCACGGCGTTGTTTGCAGCAGGCCTTAGAAACCGGGTAAGAATAAGACTTTTAGGCTAACAAAATGTCCTTTCTGTGTCCCATGAAATTCTATTCCCCTTTAGCTAAATTATAAACTATTAAACATTGCCATTTCCTTTCTGTTGTTTGCATTACTCAGGTTAATTTTGGCAGCTAAAATAATTGAACATGAAGATTCTAGATGGCACTTCCCACAGATCCCAGTCCGGAATTGGACCTCCCCACATAACCTCTCTGGACCCGAGCAACTCATTCTGCCTCTGGGAGCACCAAATGGGGAAAGAGGTCTTTATTTCCTAGGGAGAGAGGGAGAGAGAGCCAGTCTAGGTTAGGCTCTCCTGACCATCTGCTAGACCCAGTACATGGCACCAGTCACGCATCCTGATTCTGTGATAACAGCTTTCTCCTGCCACCAAGAAATGTAGTTAGTTCTGTTGACGGTTGTACATAATATCATTTTATCATTTGTTTTTACATTTTCCTTTCTTAAAATAGCCTCAGAAATTACATACAAAAGACATGTTAAAAGAATGTTATTTAGGTTAGAAAGGTAAGCATTTGAAAGTTAGGAAATGCCAGACTTATGGTTGCCCATGTGAGTGACTTCAATTCTGCCTCCTTTGTGCATACATATTATGATGCAGTCTTTAATTATGTGATCACATACTATTTTTTCTACAAAACCCTGCTCATTTAGGCTATGTCTACACTAAAGAGCTTGCAGCTATGCCGCTGTAAGCTCTCTAGTGTAGCTGATCGAAGTCGATGGAAGAGACCTCTCCCGTCAACTTAATTAATCCACTCGCAATGAGTTGTGGTAGCTATGTCAGCAGGAGAAGCTGTCCACACCAGTGTTTATGTTGGTGTAACTTATGTCGCTTGGGGGGAGGTGGTTTATTCACACTCCTGAGCGACAAAAGTAATACTGACATAAGTGGTAGTATAGACATAGCCTTAGTGGTATAAGTGGAAAAATGAAGAGTGACATTTCCTAACTTTGGAGTGCTTGATTTTTAAACCCAAATAACTTTCTTCTAATGTAGATTTTTGTATGTAAATTTATATATCCAGTGCAGTATGCTAGGAAGTACCGGGGACTGCTGGCAAGTTTGTGGGATCTTGTATTTTTCTCTCTGGCAGTGAACGGGAGACTCTTGGACCTTTCCTTTAGATTTCCAAATGAGCCTCCTATCTTGCAGCTCTGTTGTTTCTTGCACACAATAGAAATGACCAAAAAAAAAAAAAAAAAAAACCTGGCTAAGAGAATATATTTAAATAATTATTCCTGCATATTTTATTAGTATTAAATAAATAGACCCTGGTAAATTGTTAGAACAGATAGTAAGTTTAATGCAAAAGGAACTCAAGCTTTAATGAACGTATGTTGACATGACCTTACAGTTTTACTTCGTCTCCCCCATTAACTTTCTATGCACCCAAGAACCTTTGGCTCGCTGCCTAAATAATAGAAGAATAATTAGACTAATAATTGAAGAATGCTAAGTCAAACACCTAAGGAATTTATCTTTAACAACTTACCGTTTTTTGCACTCTTCACACAGTGCCTGATACTGTTTTTAAAAAATCATTTTGCAAACGTCCCACCGAAATTTTCATGAATAATTAGTGGGTCAGGCATCCATCAAAATGAGGTCAAATATCATGGGCTTATTCAATAAAAATAATGTCTGTCTCACACAGCCTTCCAGAGAAAACCTGAGTTCATGCTAGCATACTGGCTAACTCATCCCACTGTAACTTCACATTGTAGTACATATATGGACCCAATCCCACAGCTATTATTTACATAAAACTTACAGTGATTTCACTGTAAGTTATGCACATGCAAGGTCAGGTCTATTATAGGTAAGGACATATACTATTCAGAAATCTTTGAAAAACTGAGCCCAGTAGAATTATAAGGCTGGAGTAATGGCTTTAACTTGAAAAAAAGAACAGGAGTACTTGTGGCACCTTAGAGACTAACAAATTGATTAGAGCATAAGCTTTCATGGGCTACATCCCACTTCATCAGATGGATAGAATGCATTTTTATGCATCCGATGAAGTAGGCTGTAGCCCACGAAAGCTTATGCTCTAATAAATTGGTTAGTCTCTCAGGTGCCACAAGTACTCCTGTTCTTTTTGCGGATACAGACTAACATGGCTGCTACTCTGAAACCAGCTGTAACTTGGAACTTCTTTGCTTTTATTGGTTCAATTGCAACCCTTTAAAGTACTGTAACATACTTTAAAATTTATTCTAATGTGTGTGAATTTAAGGCTGGTGAAAGATGCTGGATTAACAGTTTAGAGATTGAAATAATCTATTCAAACATAGAACAGATATAGTAATTGGGCCGACATTGCCCTACTAAAGTGCTTCATGCTTTAGAATATATAAGAAGTTGCCTCCTTCTTGCTCACTTTCCCAGATATGAGACTAGCTGTCTCCAGGACTAGAACCACAAGCTATGGCCAAAGAGAACGGTAGGCTCCCTCACTTCCCACCCCAACAAGAAGGAAAAGGAGCCAGAAACCAGGTCCTGTCTGCACTTCAGGAAGGCACCTTGGGATTGGGTTATAGAACTTGGCCAAGAAGGTGACCAGGAGCTGGTGAGTTTGGGAATATCTTGGGAGCTCAGCTGTCATAATTTTGTACCATGCAATTGTGAAGCAGGGACGGGAGAACAGCCTGACCTACCAGGCATTCCTGAAGGGAGAATTTAATGGAGTATGGGTTGCAATCAAAGTACCAGATTGTAAACTCTTTGGGGCAGGGCATTTTTTGTTTACCATATGTTTATGCAGTATCTAGCTTAATGTGGCCCCAGTCTGGTTTAGGGCACTGCAATATAAATGTTAAAAAGTAAACAGTAGAACAGTTCAAAGTCTACCTGCGATGTGAGTTAGCTGCAAGGGCTGGTAAACTGCTGCTAATCTGGTAGAACCGATCAGAGAGGTTTGAGTGGTATCAGTATTTTATTTAACTCAGTTTTTTTGTTTGGACTATTTGATTTGTAACTACCTGATGTTACTTACATTTCTACTGTAAACTAGCAATGACATAATAAATTGCTATTCTCCCACTTATTCAGTATTGGAACTTGCTAGATAATGATTATTTTTATTATTACAAATATTTGCATGCAAACTACAGAAGTTCCTGCAACTTTTAAATTTAATCTATAACTATATCTAGCTAACTAACTCCAAGGATTGCAACTGACATGCAGGCAATTTGATTATTAATTGCTGAAAGCGAAAGGTGAATGATTATTTTGAGGTTAACAGTGTAGCTGGTCCTACATATATTTTGAAAAAGATCTTCATATATTTTGAAAATTAAGCCAAGCTGTGAATTCTTCTATCTAAGGAGATACAGCTGTCATGGAATGATCTTCTGATGAAGGGGAGTTTTACTGTAAGCATTTGTTCATAATGTCACTCCTCCTTTAAATTATATTAACACATGCAACCTTATTCCAAATGTTCAGTGTCCTGGCAGGGGAACACAATATATTTTGATAGGAACTTCTCAGGCAGCTAGGTAAATAGGGGGATGCAATCCCAACCAATTGCTAGTTTCAAGTATTTCTTCTAGATTAAAATATTTCCCGGTTACCCCAGTTATTAATGAATGAATTAAAGATACTGCTTCATATTTCCAAGGCCCTATTATTAATGACTGAATGATACTGCTTCATATTTCCAAGGAAATCCAGGAAGCTGTGCCACATATCACTCCTTTCTTGAATACACTGTAAAAGTTCCTCCTTCACACTACCAACACTGTTGTTGTAATTAAGAATCTACATCACTAAATGCCAAGCTTCAAACCTGAGTTTACTGTATGCTTGACAGACTCCAACAATTTCCTGCTTTGGAGCTAGTTTCCACTGAAGACACATCATGAACTCAACAGCTTGTTATCATGAAAACTATCTTCATAGGCAATGAGGATACTGATTTTAAATACAGTCTTGGATTGCATATGTGGATGGAGCACCTGACCATCTTAGAAACAATCTATCTGATCCAAAAAGATAACTACTTGATCAGCAGCATTCCTATTGGTTTCCATAATTGATTAATAAAATGATAAGAGTAGGCCATGACAACCTGACTTCAGTTGGACCTCTGAAAATTAGGCCCCAAATGTCAGTGTCAGACATTGTCAAGAACACTGTTTTACTTTTCAAATATTTAGGCCTACAAAAACGTGTATTTGCACACCTAATTTGTGTGTCACTGAGCTTATTTGTGTGGGCAATTGTTTTAATTGTGCATGCAAATAACCACGTAAACACATTACTGCTTGTCATAAATATAAAGGGAAGGGTAAACCCCTTTGAAATCCCTCCTGGCCAGGGGAAAGCTCCTCTCACCTGTAAAGGGTTAAGAAGCTAAAGGTAACCTCGCTGGCACCTGACCAAAATGACCAATGAGGAGACAAGATACTTTCAAAAGCTGGGAGGAGGGAGAGGAACAAAGGGGCTGTCTGTGTGCTGCTCTTGCCAGAGACAGAACAGGAATGGAGTCTTAGAACTTTTAGTAAGTAATCTAGCTAGGTATGTGTTAGATGATGATTTCTTTAAATGGCTGAGAAAAGAATTGTGCTGAATAGAATAACTATTTCTGTCTGTGCATCTTTTTTGTAACTTAAGGTTTTGCCTAGAGGGGTTCTCTATGTTTTTGAATCTAATTACCCTGTAAGATATCTACCATCCTGATTTTACAGGGGGGATTTCTTTATTTCTATTTACTTCTATTTTTTATTAAAAGTCTTCTTGTAAAAACTGAATGCTTTTTCATTGTTCTCAGATCCAAGGGTTTGGGTCTGTGGTCACCTATGCAAATTGGTGAGGCTTTTTATCCAACATTTCCCAGGAAAGGGGGGGTGCAAGTGTTGGGAGGATTGTTCATTGTTCTTAAGATCCAAGGGTCTGGGTCTGTAGTCACCTAGGCAAATTGGTGAGGCTTTTTACTAAACCTTGTCCAGGAAGTGGGGTGCAAGGTTTTGGGAAGTATTTTGGGGGGACAGACGCGTCCAAACAGCTCTTCCCCAGTAACCAGTAATTGTTTGGTGGTGGTAGCGGCCATTCCAAGGATAACGGGTGTAATATTTTGTACCTTGGGGAAGTTTTGACCTAAGCTGGTAAAGATAAGCTTAGGAGGTTTTTCATGCAGGTCCCCACATCTGTACCCTAGAGTTCAGAGTGGGGGAGGAACCTTGACACTGCTGCATTCTTTATAGGAAGTTTTCTACCACTTGTGCAACGGAAATGGGCAGATGACTCAGCCATTTTGAGTTCTTACAGAACTATTTATTAATGGCAACTGAATTACTCCATTATTTTCATCCATTATTTCCAGTTTCACATAATTACAGCTTTTAAGCTTTCCCTGTCTACATCTTCTAAAACTATTTCAGGTGTGTATTGAAAAAGATTTCCTAAAAGCAGGCATATTGTTTATATGGCATGACAGATGTGTCTACAACTTGGTGGCTATGAATTTTTGCCTGATGTATAAATTTGACTAGCTGATGTTTTTGTTGTATGCAGGTATAATATCCCAGAAAAGATCATGTCTGAGAAGAACAAGGGTTTGACTGAGAAGCACACGGTATAGCTCAGGAGGGGCAGGGTGCCAGGGTGCTCCCTTGATCCTGGGCTGCTATGTGCTGGACTGGTCCCTTGGTGTAACTTAGAGCAGCTTCTGGCTGTGCAAGCTGCAAACTGTCTCCAGGATATGATGCAGCTGTTGGAGATCAGTCAGGCGACATGAGTTGTCCCTTTCCACCAGCCCTGCACACTGGGTGAGCCTCTGGAGTTCTCTTTGTTGACTCCATGCCCAGATTCTGTTGGAGCTGTGGTGCAAAGCGGCTACACTGTACCTTTGGATCTGGGCCTGTACCTCTTTGTTGAGCAAGACTACCTGAAAAGGCAAGACTACCTTGCACAGTAGTGAAGTACTACTAAAATTATTGATTAGAGTGATTGGACTTACAAAAGAGTAACCAACAAATCAATACACTTTCTTTGTGGGGGAGCAGGAAATGGAGGATTGGAGAGCACTGAGGTGGTACATATACTCCCAAAGAACATTCATGTACTTGTGCATGTATCAATGGGGTAAGCAGAAACTTGGGTCAGCTGAACTGGTACTTGAAAAGGAATTTGCTTTGTATTATTAATGAGAGGCTCTTGACAGAGGGGAATTTTGTCTTGATCTCTTTATTTTAGGTATTGCTAAGACTCCAGTAATCATGGTATCTACACACCAGATCCTCCTGTACTCTTTTCTCTCTCTGCCACCCAGCCCAGTTTTCTTTTGTGTCTTCCCTCCCCCATTCGTCATTCTCTTCTGCTTGTTCTGTCTCTTTTACCACATCCATTGCCTCTTTGCCTTTCCTCACTTACTATCCTCATGTTATTCTATTCACTGTGTATTGTTTCCTTATCTTCCCTTCCTCATCTTCTTTCACCCCTCCCTTCTTCCTTTCCCCAGTGTTGCTGGTTGGTCCCCTATAGCTACATATGTTTATGTTGCCCCCTTTGTTCTAGAGGTTTGCTCTTTTGGCTTTTGCTGTTAGCTCTTTTATCCCTGTCTCATGATCTCCAACCTCTCTATTTCACCACCTTCCTCCATTCTCTCTTTCTCAACAAAGAGCAAAGAGCCCCAGAAGTCAGTACACAAAGCATCAAGAAGCAAGTAGCTAGTAGCAGAGGCAGAAGCTTAGGGGGTCTATGTTTTTTTAATTGTGTGTCAGAGTATTTGGCTCCCACTTGATTGGGGAGAAATGAGTATGAGGGGGAAACTGTACCATTCTATGTGTTGCATAGGCCTTACATTAACTCTGGGATTAAGTTCGAGATTTGTGTTTCATATAATTCTCATGTGTTGTTGTTAGTCCTTCCTTCCTTATTAGATAATGATCATCAGTGCCACCTCCCTATTCTGATCATTTCTTTGAATGCTTACAGTGTCACCACTTCATTTCAAGGCTTGTCCAGAGAACTTTTATCTATTCATTAGATTTTTCTTTTATGCCTTTTCTTCAAGCCACAGATTTTCCCCCCTTTTGATCTCTACGTATATAGTTCACTTTCTTTGACTGTGTCTGTTCCTCTTAGGAAAAAACTATCTCCATTTTATTTGTGACTTATATTTAAAAAACATTTTGTTTTTTACTCCACATTCAATGTTTTGTACTCCACATTCAGTACTAATTCACGGTTTGTTTATTGTGTGACACAATATGCTTCTTAAGAAATAAGTAAGTGGAAAATAAAGATGTGGAGAAACTCAAAAACTGATAACGAATTTGCTTTTTCAAATAAAAAGGCTAACTAGAACTAGTAGTATGAATCCATTTGACGACAACATTTCTGTACATTCTTTCCTGATACTGCATTCTAAATTTTGAGTGGAATTTAAACATGATAGCTCTAATGTGAACCAATAACCATTTCTTAGTTCATTAAAGAGTTCATACATATTGTTTTATGAACCTTTATTGTTTAAAGGAATATTGAACATCCCTGTATGAGAGGTCTGGAAATGTGAATGCTTCAATAGTAAGACCTAAATGTACATATTTATTACATTTTACAAGTATTCTAATACCAGATACATATTTAGACACAGTTGCTTTATCGGCTTTTTAACTTCACTTGAAAAAGTGACTGTGAAGAAGCAGATCTATCCTTCAGTAAGTCTTGGTCTAAATCAGCTAAAGACAAGACTGACTGCAAATTACACTGACCTGAAATGAGTTAAGGTAGTCACAGCCAAGTTCCACCGAACGTTTATCAAACACCACAAACTGGCATCTGTTTTCTTCAGATCTAATAGATCATAGGAATATGAGCAAGAAGAATAGTGGCATCAAAAAAACTGCATCACTTTTTTGGAATAAGATGCAGAGAAGGAATCTCATGCTGCCCTAGTCCTGTAATACACCTAAACTATAGCTGCCCTTGGGAATGTTCCACTCAGGCTTCAGAGAAAAAGAATTAGTGTTTCATTTTCCAGTACTGTCACACCCCACCTTAATGAGCACTTAAAAGAGATGAATGTGCTGGGAATGAAAAGATTTATTTGAGATATTTAAATAATCTCTCTCAGCTATAACTAATCTGACACATTGCTCTCACAGTGATATTTTTCTGTTATTTTTGATAATATCCAATATAAGTTTGTTGCCGGGGGATGTTGTGGGAAAAAAAAATATGCAGTTCAGTTTACAACCAAGAGCAGAAGCAACAGTAGTCAGAATAACGCTAAACTGATATCATTTACACCCTGATGACAATCATTTAAATTAATACATTTAATTCAATTTTAGAATGTAAATAGCTAAATAAATATCTCATCAAATTTTGGGGAAATTAATAGCACAACAGATCTTAAATACTTTACAGCACACTAAAAATCCTTGTGAGAGTTATGACACAGTCTGTTACTATCAGCCATGAAGTACATTACAAAGGTAATGTGGGTTTAAGAAAGAACTACTGCAGAATGTATATTTTCATTATCAAAAACGTTAAGCCATTTATCCTGAGGAGTCAGAATAATCATTAATGGCTGGAAATTTATGGTGCCAGATCTTAAACTAATGTGAATGATTCCAGGTGTTACTAATGGCTTCGGTGAAATGTGCCAGTATCTAAGACTTCTACTAAATCTGAGGTAATAGTCGAACGCTTAATCTCGACAGATGAGTAGCAATTTAACTGACACATTGATTGGATTCTGTAGGCTTAAATGGCACACATTGTAAAGGTACGGTCAAACAGCAATCAAGAGGGTGACTTGGAAGTCATTCGCTTTCAAGGCATACCACTGTATTTGTGTTGGAAAGGTTGTATTTAACCTACTTTGAAAGTATTATCTTTTAAGTGTGTGGGTACTTTTTGATGTATGTGATGTCAAAGTGTAAAAACTTTTTTTCCTTTTTAGTAATTAATACTTTATTTTTTAATTAGAACTCACTAGAAGACTGACTGACTGACTGACTGATTGCAGGCTGAATGAACCAGCCAAATTTAAACATTTTAAATGGCCCAAAAGCTTAGACCAGCTCTAATTAGTTTAATGCTGCTGTGCAGCAAAATGAAATTGTATTTATCAAATTAATGTGGAATGTCAATATTCGTTAGTGTTGCGTACTACTCCATATATTTAAATTTGATATAAGAAGTTATCCCTTGGTAGCTTTTAGTGAATAGTATTGAAGGGAGCTCTGTCCAAGAAAGAACGCAGTGGATTTACAGTATTGGACATTGATTTTAATGGTGCATATGCTGAGGCTGCATTATAGCTTTATGGTGTGGAGGTCATATGAAAAGATTGGCCACCTCTGACAGACAATCAACATTAGTACAATCCTTTTACCTCCTGTTCATTAACAATGGCTTTGCAACAATGAAAACTGCCCACCCTAAAACACAGTTTGCATTGTAGACGCTACCTCACTGCTGTCAACATACTTTGAAACCACATAAAAATAAATTATCCATAGGTTTACCTGTCGGAAAGATAGATTCGGTGCATCAGACTGTTGCAGCCATTTCAAGTGACAGGGGTGCCTATCATGTTCTCGTAATAGGGTCAAACAGCTGGATGGGGATTTAACGCTCAGCAAGGCCAGAAGGCCTGAGCACTTCAAGTGTAGGATGAATGGAGTGATAGAAGGCAGCAAGACCTGTTTATTACAGCATTTTTCTGCTTCACTGCAAACCTGTAATGATTGCCACACTGCTGGATTGACAGTTGCCCTCTTTCTTCTAGTGCTTGTGAAAAGTGGGTGAAGGCAAAAAATTGTGCCTGCTGACCTATCTCAATGCCCCATAAAGAGTTCAATTTACTTCTCCTGACAAGCAGGCGATAAGTTGTTTTTGGTTGTATTTGATTGGCCCACGTAGGTTAAATAAAACAAGTGTTTAATTAATGTTGCAAAAACTGCTTTCCTGTATCAATTCTTTTAATTAACAAGACATGTACTCCCATTATTATGTTTTCCCTCTTGTTCTTTTCTCAAATTGCTACCATTGTTATGGTGTTTCTCATATATTTAGAAGAAAGCAATACATTTAAACTGAAACCACCAGTGATGTTAGCAATAGTGCCCCAAGTAAAATCACCAGGAGGTGCAGTTTTTGGTAATAACAATAGGAACATTAGTTTCCCTCACTGTAAAACTTTATTTTTGTAATATTGCTGAGGATAATTGATTAGGATGTGAGACAATGAAAATAGGATGTAAGTGCTGAAAATACTAGAGGGGATTAACAGTCACTCTGTTTCCACACTTTCTAGCTCCTGAAAATATATTACTATGGGGGAATATTATACAATTTTCTTCTCTAAATACTCCTGAATGTTTAGGGACAAAGAATGGGATGGGACATTTTTGGAGAAGTAAAAATATTTTTGACAAGTAGAAATTCCTGTCATGCAATATTGACAAATGCAGAAATTTGTGTGAATACCTTTCCCTATTAAGGTAAAATAATAATAAGATATTTATCACCTCTGAGAGGCAGAATTCCTTTAACTTTAAGAATTTTTTTATTAT
This sequence comes from Caretta caretta, assembly GCF_965140235.1. Lineage (NCBI taxonomy): Eukaryota > Metazoa > Chordata > Testudines > Cheloniidae > Caretta > Caretta caretta. The sequence continues at coordinate 101,704,083 of NC_134212.1, forward strand.
GTGATTTTCTTTTTAAATCAACGGTACAGTAGACCTTGTGTTTCCAAATGAACCATTATAGTTTCTTTGGATCAACTTATATATCGCCAATGCACTTCACACCAACTAGTGCACCAAAGAATGCCAAATAATAAAGTAGGTACACCACATGCTTTATTATAATGTTTTTATATATTAAAACATGCAGTACAAAAAGCTCAGTTCTTTACATAAAATACATGTAACAATATACGTCTTTTAGATACATATCTTTTTAAACAGCTATGACATAATGCTTAAAAGGTGATTTGAGAATCAACCATTAACAGGCTTCAGTAACTTTTACATTGCATGTACTTTATATGCTTCTCTATATTGAGTCACAAGTACATTTAAACTGCAAAATGAAAAGCAGTGAGAGATGGGCCCAATCCACCAAACTTGAATCCAGATCCAGATTTTGAATATCCCAAAGTTGGGAGTGTCAGACCTGCTATTTTTGTTTTGCTTTATTATAAAGGGGCTATTCTCATACATAGAGCCTGATCCAAAGCCCAGTGAATGGATCCAAAGCCCAGTGAATAGAACTTAGGCTACTAAGTAGCTAACACACTTTTGAAAATTTTACCCTGGGAGTCTTTCCTTTGACACCATTTGGCTTGAATCAGGCTCAGAGTACATATGCCAAGCACAGTCCCATTGATTTCAAAAGGAAGTAAGCAATATGAATGGGAGTAAGAGTAGGACAGGGCACTTAGAGTGTGCTGGCAGTTGGATCCCTGCAGGTGGTCCCTTATGCCCTAGTATAATCAATGGGTATCCTCAGAATGGAAAACCCTAATTTACTGCGTAGTTTTTAAACGTTTTGCTTTGTTTACTAGTAGTACAGGCAGAAGTTGTTTCCTCAGTCAAAGATGTAGCTCTGGTTCACCCTATTCTGTCCAATGAAACTGGATATAGAATTTCAGAGTTAAAAGGCCCATTTACTGAAACTCTTGTTTAATGACAGGTTTCAGAGGAACAGCCGTGTTAGTCAACTCTGACATCATAATCAAAAAGGCTGACAAAGGAGGTGCTGTTGTCATCATGAATAGGTCGGAATATGAACAAGAGGCTGCTCGGCAGCTCTCCAACACGAGTTTCTACAAGCCATTACCCTATGATCCCACTGAGAGTTACCAAAAGCAACTACAGCATTTGCTCAAGAAACTTCCTGAAAAAGCACAAGATCAAATCCGCACAGACACACCCCTGGAACCCCGACCTGGGATATTCTATCTACTACCCAAGATCCATAAACCTGGAAATCCTGGGTGCCCCATCATCTCAGGCATTGGCACCCTGACAGCAGGATTGTCTGGCTATGTAGACTCCCTCCTCAGGCCCTACGCTACCAGCACTCCCAGCTACCTTCGAGACACCACTGACTTCCTGAGGAAACTTCAATCCATCGGTGATCTTCCTGATAACACCATCCTGGCTACTATGGATGTAGAAGCCCTCTACACCAACATTCCACACAAAGATGGACTACAAGCCGTCAAGAACACTATCCCCGATAATGTCACGGCTAACCTGGTGGCTGAACTTTGTGACTTTGTCCTTACCCATAACTATTTCACATTTGGGGACAATGTATACCTTCAGATCAGCGGTACTGCTATGGGTACCCGCATGGCCCCACAGTATGCCAACATTTTTATGGCGGATTTAGAACAACGCTTCCTCAGCTCTCGTCCCCTAAAGCCCCTACTCTACTTGCGCTATATTGATGACATCTTCATCATCTGGACCCATGGAAAAGAAGCCCTTGAGGAATTCCACCATGATTTCAACAATTTCCATCCCACCACCAACCTCAGCCTGGTCCAGTCCACACAAGAGATCCACTTCCTGGACACTACAGTGCTAATAAACAATGGCCACATAAACACCACCCTATACCGGAAACCTACTGACCGCTATTCCTACCTGCATGCCTCCAGCTTTCACCCTGACCACACCACACGATCCATCGTCTACAGCCAAGCTCTGCGATACAACCGCATTTGCTCCAACCCCTCAGACAGAGACAAACACCTACAAGATCTCTGTCAAGCTTTCTTACAACTACAATACCCACCTGCAGAAGTAAAGAAACAGATTGATAGAGCCAGAAGAGTTCCCAGAAGTTACCTACTACAGGACAGGCCTAACAAAGAAAATAACAGAACGCCACTAGCGGTCACCTTCAGCCCCCAACTAAAACCCCTCCAACGCATTATTAAGGATCTACAACCTATCCTAAAGGATGACCCAACACTCTCACAAGTCTTGGGAGACAGGCCAGTCCTTGCCTACAGACAGCCCCGCAACCTGAAGCAAATACTCACCAACAACCACATACCACACAACAGAACCACTAACCCAGGAACTTATCCTTGCAACAAAGCCCGTTGCCAATTGTGCCCACATATCTATTCAGGGGACACCATCACAGGGCCTAATAACATCAGCCACACTATCAGAGGCTCGTTCACCTGCACATCCACCAATGTGATATATGCCATCATGTGCCAGCAATGCCCCTCTGCCATGTACATTGGTCAAACTGGACAGTCTCTACGTAAAAGAATAAATGGACACAAATCAGATGTCAAGAATTATAACATTCATAAACCAGTCGGAGAACACTTCAATCTCTCTGGTCACGCAATCACAGACATGAAGGTCGCTATCTTAAAACAAAAAAACTTCAAATCCAGACTCCAGCGAGAAACTGCTGAATTGGAATTCATTTGCAAATTGGATACTATTAATTTAGGCTTAAATAGAGACTGGGAGTGGCTAAGTCATTATGCAAGGTAGCCTGTTTCCTCTTGTTTTTTCCTACCCCCCCCCCCAGATGTTCTGGTTTAACTTGGATTTAAACCTGGAGAGTGGTCAGTTTAGATGAGCTATTACCAGCAGGAGAGTGAGTTTGTGTGTGTATGGGGGTGGGGGGGATGTGAGAAAACCTTGATCTATGCAGGAAATAGCCCGACTTGATTATGTAAAGAGTTGTCACTTTGGATGGGCTAGCACCAGCAGGAGAGTGAATTTGTGTGGGGGGGTGGAGGGTGAGAAAACCTGGATTTGTGCTGGAAATGGCCCACCTGTTGATCACTTTAGATAAGCTATTACCAGCAGGACAGTGGGGTGGGAGGAGGTATTGTTTCATGATTTCTGTGTGTATATAAAGTCTGCTGCAGTTTCCACGGTAAACATCTGATGAAGTGAGCTGTAGCTCACGAAAGCTCATGCTCAAATAAATTGGTTAGTCTCTAAGGTGCCACAAGTACTCCTTTTCTTCTTGTTTAATGTTCAAGTAGTTTCTCACTGCCTTATTAAAAAGAAAAGAAAAGAAAGAGGGAGGGAGTGGATAGGTTAATAATCTAAGCAAATCCCATTCTTTGATCTGAAATTTCTGCTCTGCTAGAGAGAAGCCAGTGACATTAAAGTAATCTGTGAGCTAGATTGTAGTTTTTACATCACAGCCCTGAGTAGTGAATGGGGTGAAGCCACACTGCCCCAGAAGGATTTTGCCTCCCTGAGGCACAGTATCTCTGGTGCTGTTCCTGGAACACAGGTAGAGCACAATCTGCCCCAGCCCCTGGGAAGGAGCAGAATGTGGCAGTCCTTCTCCGTGATCTGGTGTGTGGAGAGCTGGGATATGGACATGGCCTCACTTTATCTCCATTGGCTATCTCTGCAGGGAGGAGCAGGAGCAAGCAGTCCTTAAACTTCTCAATGCCCAGGGACTGCTATTTTGAATGTCCCCACTGAAGTCCCACCAAGTGGGGGTGGGCAAAGCTATTACTTCTGTGCAAGGCCACCCATAATGTGGCCCTCAAAATAAAACCAAACTTTCAAAAATTTCACCTCTTTCCCCACCAAAACAAAGTTCGAATAAGAAAGAAATGAGGCCCAATGATCAGTCATGCACAGCTATACCATTGGGATTTTGTTTATGGGGCAGGGCTGGGGTTGTATGTAATGAACAGTTTCTCTTCTCTGACTGAATACTATTAAGAAAATAAAAAAAGGAATTTATACACAAGCAGCAGCAACATAAAAACCCTATATAAATATATTATATACTATTATTTTGGGGTTTGAAGGGCATTTCTGTGTCTGAGTTGAACACCACCACAGCAAAAAAACACTACACAGCTGTGAAAAGCACTGTCTATTATCTGCACAATCTCTTCCTAAGATGGGCAGGAATTCTTCATTTCATGCATCATTTAAAACTTGCTACAGTGATCCCACAAAGTCAGTAGATATGCTAAACACAAAGTTTAATAGAGTTGCTATCTAGGCACAAAGGGCGCTGATTTCATTTCACTACATGCTGTAGCATTGGCAGATACAGTAACCTGAAATGTTGCAATCAATGCAACAAATCTATTCCAACCAAGAGCTAGAAATGCAGCCTTGTAGTTTCACGTTTTCACACTTTTATGTGATTTATATCTTGATGAAGTTTCATCTCCCAAGCCTACTGCCATAGGCTAATAGTCTGTAACAAAGCTCAGTCTCAGAAATGTCAAACATAATGAAAAAGAGAAAATCACAGAAGAGAAAGTTGGCTACAGTCATTCCTAAGGGTCCCTCTCTCAGAGTTCTGCACCTTCTTCTGGTTCACAAACTAAACCCAGGTAAGTGGGATACTACCATACTGTATCTACTGACTAGTAGTACTGAAGGAGCTGCCACCAAAAGAATGCAAGTTTAGAACGAGAAGAGAGCTACTGCTATCTGCCTACCCCAGGAAAACAGTGCTCCTTTTCTTGAGGCAAAAGCAATTAAAGAAAAATGGCTACAGAGTCTACAACAGGTTGTACTATCTTGAAGGTAGTAGAGATTCTGATAGTGCCTCAGAGCCGGGGAAGAGAAGACAGTGAAACCTGTCCAGGTTCTCCTATTGGCTTTCCTCATTGTAGCATATAAACATCTATAAGAAGTTTGTGGCACAGGCAAGAGTTGAACCTAAATTCCTGCTTTAACCTCAAGACCATTCTTCTCTACCCATGCACTTTATAGCATGGCTAGAGGAAGTAGCCTAGAATGATCAATGGATACCTGGGTTCAAGTGCTGGATTAGGTCACAAGTAAAAAATGAGTTTTATCATAATTCTTGCTTCCAAAGGGTTTTGTTTTATATAATACTCTCAGGTGGAACTCAGAACATGGCATGGTACTTATTTCAAACCTCTGTTTACCTCTGTCTCATGCAAACATCGTGTTGTTTCACTGTTAATTCATTTACTGAGATCAAAAAATCAAACTCTTGAAATTAAGATTACAGTAAACTGTATACCTGATAATGAAAATTTAGCTCATACTGTTTCCAGCTCTTCTTCTGTTTGGTATGTGTACCACATATTGAGTCTTTGTTGCACATTAGGGAGAAAGTGTAGTTTAGCAGTTGGAGAAAGGGATGGGAGTTGGGACATTTAGGGTTTGATTACAAGCTCTATCTCCAATTCATTGTCTGATCTTGTACAAATCACTTAATCTCTCTTTGACTCAATTTTCTCATATGTCAAGTGAGTACAACACTAATACTTCCCAAGTCCCCTAGGATGTTTTGTTGTAAAGTGATTGACATTGCCAAATGAAAGGCAATATTAAGTGCAAAGTATTATTATTATTATTTATTATTCAGAAGAGAAAGTGTCACACGTGGATCTTGGAGGGTTCTACTTGTTTGGCATCTCTAGTCAAAAAAAGTTCTTGGGTCAAGAGCCAGTGCAGGTATGGGAAGGGTCCTTTTGATAAAGGTCTGCAGGGTTTCCATTCACTGTGTCTGGTGGCTTTGGGGGGTGTAGAGGGTCCGGATTCTGACCACAGATTGCCAGCAGAGAATTCCTTTGGTGTAGGGGAATTCTGTGCTGGGATACCTGACTGGATTCAGGCCCTAGACCTCTGCTCTTCCCTCTTCCTGGTGTAGGAAGTCGGGAAGAGGCATGGCAGAGAGAAACTCCACCAGTGCAGTCCTCTATTGGGATAGGGTCCATTGGAGGATCCTATCCTAGTGATGGATCTTAAAGCTGCCCAGAAGCGGCTTTATATATTGTCAGCCCTAGGCTGGCCCTGAAAATCAGGAAACGAGAACTGGTTCCCTGGTATACCCTGCCCTATCTTGAGCCAAACAGAACTGTGGTGCAGGAAAGAATCTTCCCCAATGGCTGTTAAGCGAGAATTACATTATTGAAATGGATATCAGTGGAAATGGAAAATCTGCACAAAACCTCATCTTTTGCTATTTGAAACAATGGTGGGTGATATCGCCTCTTTCCCCCCCCCCCACCAAAAAAAGTCTAATTTCTGTTGGGTTAAGATAACAAATTTTAATTATCCTCAGATAAACTCTGTGTATATGTGCCACTGCTGATCCATTTGCACAGTTGCCAACTACCTGTACTAAGATTGGGAGGGAATTTACAAAAGAAAGAAAGGGATTTTAAAACTTCATAACAGCATTTTTGTGTCAATGATCTGTGATTGTCCCATCTGATCAGGTTTGCTGTGTTCTTTCCTTCTGGTTATTGTAGCATTGATGCTGATGAGACAAGACTTGCTACAACAGAAGAGAGTGTGGGCTAATGTTTAGAACAGAGTACTAGGTGTCTCTCTCAACCTATGGGGTTAGTCGCTTAATTTCTCTGTGCCTCAGTTTATCCATCTGTAAAGGGGGTGTAATAATACCAAGAAGGTTGTGCTTATCTTAGTGTGAGCGGTAGTTAATGCTGATAAAGTGCTTTTAGGTCCTTGATCATATATGTTATACAATTACATATTTATGGCTATTGACTTCAAAGAAGCTGTGTATGGGTCTACACTAGTTGATCCAGTTTCAGTTCTGGGGGCTAATTATTATCCTGGCATTATGTTATATGTATTATATGTTTAAATTTAATATTCTATGGTTGCATATAATTATCAGCAGTTTCACATACCATGACTATATAGTTTTAAGGCTGTAAGTGGGGATAGAATTTAGAACCTAAAACAAATAAAACCATAGACTCCTTTTGCTGAGGTAAGTAGAGTGTTTGGAGTGAATGTGGGCCCAGTTTTGAGCAAAGATGCCCTTGTGTTGAAAAGTGCACCTTGAAGGTGCCTACACATAAATAAATAAATAACGTTTTCAGGTTTTGCATATTTTTGATGTAAACAGCCATTTTGCCAAAATCATCGCCTAAAAGGACATTTTTCAGGGTGTGAACTTGCACAGAACAAAATGGCAAAAATGGGCACACATAATTCCACAAAATAATGTAGGATGGCTCACAGCTCTGGATTAGCCTAAATCTGTGAGCTTGACCCACTGGATGCTCAACAGCTCACAAAAGACACTTTATACTATGTAGGATGAGGTCCTTTGAAAACCAACCATTAAATCATGATATAATTAATAAGTAACATGTAAGCAGCCCTAGCATTCTATCAGCTAGAGGACAGTAATAATATTATGTAATAGTCAATACATGTCAGTAAAACCCCTGCAGGACCCCACACACCACAAAAAATACCTGCTGGTTATGTACTGTATTTTCAACACTAATTATTTCTTTTTAAATTCTACCTTTTTACATTCTTATTGCACGAGAAAGGTCAAACAGATTTTTCCCCCCACTAATTTTAATAAAAATTGGCTCCCAAGCTGCAATGTTGACTGCCAGATTTCAACCTGAAAAGCGGTGCCAGCAGTGGTGTTATAGTTATCCGTTGATCCTCTGCTTAAATATAACGCAGCATGTGAGACGAATACAAAGAGACTGAAAAACCTGTGAACAGGCAAGATTCCTTAACAAATCTGAAATGGGCTTAGGTCACGGCGTACAACTTGTTTGCTAAATTAAAACATGCAAAACCAAAACAAATTAAATGCAGAGAGTAAATGAGATCAAAACGATGCAAATTCTTTCAAAGTATATGAGTAAGCAATCGGTATAAGAAATTGACATTTGTGTTTGAAGAATCTGTGCACCTTTGATCTTTCCAGAAAGATGGTAAGGTGATTTTTTCCCTTTCTTGGAAAAAAAGGAGAAAATGGATCTTCTGAGTTATTAAGCAAATATACACTAATATGTTAGACTTTTAGGGCCAGCTTTTTGGCTTCTCTGTAGTCACTTAGTAGTGGCTAAGTGCAGGACAGAAGTGCCATCAAGCGAACTTAACCAGCTTTCTAGGCACAGAGAGAAATGGCAGTGCAGAAATGCTGTCAGGCAAACTTAACCAACTTCCTAAGCATATAGGGAATCACCTGGTGGCATACAGCCAACATAGCATCTCTGCCCCATTCCCTCTTGGTGCCTGCTATAGAGGGCATGGCCAGAGTGCTGCTATGTCCAACAATCCCTGGTTGCTGGAATGGTGCCTTGAGCAACTCAGAGTCATCCTAAAGCTGCTTTAAATTTTACCAGGGGGCAAACCAGTCTTTAGCCAGTCCCGTCATTGGAGACCTACAAAAATGGCACAAAGCCATTTTGTCCCCCCTCTGGAACTGCATTAAATGCAGCTCAGCCAGACCATAGAATCTGAGCCAGAGCATGATATGTTAGATCAGTCCTTATATTATACCAATATTAGAATATATAGTCCTTGATTTTTCTAGTGCCATGTAGGGTCATAGATAAATAATATCAGAAGAACCTCAAAAAACTCGTAAATTGTAAGTATCCCTGTATACAGTATACAAATCCCACACTGACCAAGGAGGGGTTAGTATAGAGTTGTGAGGGGTCTGGTTTTGGACCGGAACACCTGGTTGAAAAGGGACCCGGGCAGCTCTGGTAGGCACTGCTGACTGGGCCATTAAAAGTCTGGTCAGCGGCGCAGTGGGGGCCCACAGCTAAGGCAGGCTCCCTGCCTACTCTAGCTCCGCACAGCTCCCAGAAGTGGCCACTAGCCCCTAGGCACATGAGTGGCCAGAGAGGCTCCACGCGCTGCCCCTGCCCCGAGGGCTGGCTCCGCAACTCTCATTGGCCGGAAACCATGACCAATGGGGGCTGCAGGGGAGGCGCCTGCGGGTGCGAGGACAGCGTGTGGAGCCTCCCTGGCTGCCCATGCATCTAGGGGTTGCAGGGACCTGGCAACCACTTCCTGGGAGCTGCAGTAAGTGCCGCCGGGACCCTGAATCCCCTCCTGCACCCCAACCCTCTGCCCAGCCCCGAGTCCTCTCCCACACCCAAACGCCTTCTTGGAGCCTGCACATGTCCCATCACCTCAATCCCCTCCTGTACCCTAAACCCCTCATCCCCAGCCCCACCCCAGAGCTCACATCCCCACTGGAGCCCTCACAGACACCCCCTTCGCCCCACACTCCTGCCCCAGCCTAGAGCCCCTTCCTGCATCCCAAACCCCTCATCCTCAGCTGCACCCAAGAGCCTGCACCCCCAGCCAGAGCCTGCACCTTCTCCCACACTCCCCCAGCCTGGAGCCCCCTCCTGCACTCCACCCCGACCCCAGAGCCTGCACCCCCAGTCAGAGTTCTCACCCCCCCCATGCACCACAACCCCCTGCTCCAGCCTAGAGCCCTCTCCCACACTCTGAACCACTCATTTATGGCCCCAGCCTGGAGCCGTTTCCTGCACCCCAAACCCCTCATCCCCAGCCTGATCCCAGAGCTTGCACTACCAGTCAGAGTTCTCACCCCCTCCCCCACACCCCAACCCCCTGCTCCAGCTCGGAGCCCTCTCCCACACTCTGAACCACTAATTTCTGGCCCCACCTGGAGCCTGCACCCCCAGCCGGAGCCCTCACCCCCCTCCTACACCCCAACCCCATGCCCTAGGCCAGTGAAAGTGAGTGAAGTTGGGGAATGGAGTGAGTGGGGATAGCCCTCAGAGAAGGAGTGCAGTGGGGGTGGGGCCTCAGGGAAGAGGCAGGGCAGGGGTGTTCAGTTTTGTGCGATTAGAAAGTTGGATAACATAGGTTAATGACGGCTTGTGAGTCCAATCAGTCCCATGCTGTTACACTTGTGCTACACTTGTGCAGGGAGGTGATAAAAGGGGAAAAGCTCAGCTCAGCTGTGCAGCTCAGCTCAGCAGGAGCAGATCTCTTGAGCTAGCCCTCTGAAGAAAGGCCTGCCTGGGACTAGAGACAAAACATAGCCAGAAACTGCCTTGAAGCTGCCTAGAAGGAATAACCAATTGGGGCTAAAGCCTAGCTAGAGCATCTGAAATATCAGAGCCTACTTGGCTCACAAGTCTTAATTACTTTGGCTCCCCTTTGTTTTGGAACCTGCAGAAGATTCAGCTGGGGTAGAGACTGAGATAGGCCTAGTTGCAGGGCATATGAGGAAGCAGCTCAGGGATACAGTAGAGGGTCTGAAGTAACAGACCTTATCTGCTTCACACAGGATCCCTGGGCTGGAGCCCAGAGTAGAGGGCAGGCCAGGATTCCCCTAGCATCCTACCTTAGGTGGGGATGTGAAGACCCTGGAACCAAGGGCTGGTAGGCACCAAAAGCCTGAAATTTTGCCAGATCTGTGACTTGATACTGCCAGACCATTGAGATGTTGGACTCAGGTTTCTCCAGAAAGAGTAGGACTAAAAGTGACCTGGCCAGAGGGCCGAGCCAGAGGACGAGGCAATCCATCACTGGGCCACAGCAGCTGTTGGCAGGACATGCCAAAAGGCTTCATCATGCCCAGCCATGAAGGGGTGCATCAGTGGTGAGTAGACTTTCCCACTGTCTCCTTAATAGAGAGTAATAAAGTGCAAAAATCTGGTAAAGGGCTGTAGAGTCATCCCAGCCAGCCTTGGCCAGCACAAAAGTGTGAGCAGTAGTGAACTAAGGTGATTCTGACCCCTTTGAAATATCAGAGAATCCCTGCTCCATGTACCATCCACAACATGAAGACCTTATGGGCATAAAAGTCTACGAGTTTATGTCTTCACATGTGTATGGTCACTGACATCGCAAGAACTGCTATCCATAATTATTCTTACATATTACACTAGTGGGAAGGGATGGAAGGGGGTTGTTCATAGTCAGAAGTTAGGAACTCACAAATGTTGATTTTTGCATTGTATATTTTGTACTTCTTGGGAGGTGAAGTCTTTCCCTGCATAAGTCTTATCCACTTTCCCTGCATAAGCCAGATTTGGCCCAAAAGTTGGTATTGTGTAGCCTGCTGCCCTGTGATAATAGCAGTCAGCTCCATTGTCATGGTATTATCGTCTGATCTTTTTTATAATGTGCTTTTTTCCCCCAAACCCAAAACAAACCAGTAGTGCTGAAGTGTAACAAAATACACAATAGAGGATATGTGAGTGGATATAGGTTTCCAACTTTCCTGGAAAACATGCTGATCTCCAAACTGTGCTCGGAGAATCCAACACATCATGCCAAGAAATGTATCCAAAAAACCCCAGATGCCTTCGGTGTTTTATTACATACAATGCTGAGCGGCTAAATGACTCTTATTTTAGTAGCCAGTAATGTTGGGAAATTGCACACACATACATACACACAATATGCAGGTTCTGCAACTTTAGGACCAGTCTACATAGGCCTTACAACTGAATTTAATAACTGTTGCCAAACTGTTAGAACTGGGTGAAAAGTGCTTTTCAGCCTCATAGCCAGGCTATGTAAGGTGATATAGTATGATCTAATATAACACATACTTGCACACCCCCTTAAGGTCATACTTCATGAAATTGCATGTGCTTGTTAGGGCCTTGAGAGTAAATGGGCTTGTTACAATTTGGGCAATTAGGCTTTTCTGGATTGAGTATAGAAAGGGGTGACAAGCTGGTGGAAGTTCAGGGCATCTGTTGTGTTCCCTCTTCATTGCTGCCAGGATGAGTTGATTTTACAGTTACCTTGTTTTGTTGTCTTAAATTGTTTTAAAGTTGCAGCCACTTGGGCAAATGTATTTTTTGTCGCATTGATCCTCAGTGGCCCCCACTGACCACAAAAATACCATGTTGCCCCATTTTCCTCTATTATATGTGCAGTGTATAATGATCAGATCTGATATTTTTTGAAAAATATCATTCATTCCAACAATACTGTAAGTAAAATGAGTCAAGGGCTCTCTCTGCCTTTGTTTCAGGAGCCAGCCTTTGTTCAAAGCATTATAGCTTCATAGATTATAACCTTCTCAACGATACCAACATGAAGAGCTAACTTTGTTGGAGGTTTAAACCCTTAGTACAATGAAGATGTAGGTGTGTGTCCTACACTAAGGAGCATTTCCCTTCCTGCCCATAGCAAAATCAGGACCTTCTCACCTCTCTAACTGTCTCATATAAAAGATGACAAGAAAAGGAAATGTTTTTTCAGTGATAATACTTCGCTGTAAGATGAAGGTGTACCACATCTCATTGATTATCCTCATCCCACCAACGTTCCGTGATGCCTATTATATGTATGTATATAAATATCCTCATTTAATGCCAGGCATTCTAGTTCACCCATTTTAGTATTTAGACTTCTAGGATTTGTATAAAAGCACTTTTATATTTTGTCAATATTCAGTTGCTTGCCTTCATGGGTTATATTCAAATGGCACTCTTATGTTTGACTGTTCCTCATTAGCTCCGACTTTACCGACTTCTTTCCTATCTTCTTTTCTAGGATATAGGGTTGCTCCTTTGATAAATTTGTCCCTAAGGGATGTCTCCACCAAATTATGTGCTCCTCTGCACCTGTTGGCTTTCCCTGCACCCTTAGTTTAAAAAATCTTCTACAACCTTTTTAATTTTATGTGACAGCAGTGTGGTTCCATTTTGGGTTAGGTGTTGCTCATTCTTCCTCTATAGGCTTCTTTCCTAAAAAGGTTCCCCAAATTCCTAATGAACCTAAACCCTTCCTCCATATACCATTGTCTCATTCACACATTGAGACCCTGAAGTTCTGCCTGTCTTTCTGGCCCTGCATGTGGAAATGGAAAGAGAGAAAGCTTCAGAGAAAGCAACCATGGAGGTCCTGGACTTTAATTTCTTATCTGGAAGCCTAAATGTGGCCTCCAGGACTCCTCTTCTACCTTTCCCAATGTCATTGGTACCTACATGTACCATGACCACCAGCCCTGTACATAAGTCTATCTAGATGTCTCGTGCAATCAGTAGTCTTTTCACCTGGCAGCCAGTTTACTGTGTAGTTCTCCTGGTCATCACAACTCAACTACCTATATTTATAATAATCAAATCCCTCATTATTATTACCTGACTCTTCTTAGTAACTGGAGTTCCCTCCTCAGAATGGGTATCCTCAGTGCGAGAGGATACTATGACATTGTCGGGAAGGAGGATCCCAGCTATGGGATTGTTTCCCTCCACTCCATCTTGATGTTCTCCTTCTCTGAGATTTTCATCCTCCTTAAAAGCACAGAGGTGGTTAGACTGAGGGTGGAACCACTCTTTGGTGTTCCTGAAAGTCTCATCTATGTACCTCTCTGTCTCAGTTCAGGCACTCTGGCCTCAAGCACCAGTACCGTGTGCCTGAGGGCTATGAGCTGCTTGCACACCCATAAGACAGGTAATCGTACATGCTGCATTCAGAACAATAAACTGTATAGCCCCTACTCTGCTGCTGGACTTCTGACTGTATTTTTTTTTTTTACTCTTGCAGTTTTCTTTTTTATAACTACTATAAAATGGAGTAGAAATTGCCATGCTGGGTGGTCACTAAAGACATCAAATTCTATGCTGAAAAGAACAAAGCTGTCTTCCCTTGCAAGTGGAAACAGCAAGATTAATCTTTAATTGCTTACCAGATGAAATGTTCAGCCCACCTCCAGATATTTTATTGACCAACACAATAATTAGGTAAAACTTAGTTAACTGGAGAAATGAAAAGTGCAGCTGACCATGAGCAGCCAGAATGTATTTTCTTTCCTTTTAACTACATTTTTTGAATTTAATATCTTTTTCTAGATGTGTGTCTCACTATATGATTGTTCAGTCCATCAAGTGATTAACAGAACTTTCCACTTACACATGGAGAAAATGTCTTTACAAGTTCCGGTAACATTTATTTCTTTGGTAAACCCTGTAGAAATGATAGGTTTTCATGAGTTACTCCTTCAACATATTCATCAAGTTATGCCCTAGTCTTTTCAAAAAGAACTGAGGGATCTTTCAAATTACTGCCAACTACAGATAAAACAAAGGATCTCAGTTTAATGTTCTGCCTAAGATATAACTTTTAACTGGCCAGCACATTCAAATATTACTCAGTTATGTAAACATTCGATTAGAATACAGTGTAGGACATTAGCATGCAGCATTCTGGCCAGAGATAAGTGCTACATTCTGCAATGTGCTCATATTTTTTTGGATTTCCTCTACTGTTGCCTCTTGGCTTGCATATCAGCCTTCTTTCTCTGAGAATTTCTTGATAAGCCTCTCCATAACTTTCCATCATGACTGTGCAATCAATGAGAGGAGTCACTGCAGCATGGTGTTCTCCCATTACCTATTTCCTTCTGTGAGACTGGAGAGCTCTAGGACCAAAACTAGGAATCTGACCCAGGATAGTGCAGAACATGGATACTAAGCACTGTAATACTTTTGGAGTCACTTTGACCAAGATTTTCGAAAGTGATGAGTGGGTTTTGTATGCCTAAATTTAGACACAGTAAAAGGACATATTCAGAAGCGCGTGCTCACCAGTTTCTGAAAATCAAGTACATTTAAAGTGTCAAGTTGAGCACCCTTATATCAAGGCACCCAGAACTACTTTTGAAAATCATGGACATCTTATTTAAGAGTCTGTTCCAGTTCTCGTTAAAGTGAATTGAAAGACCACTAAAGACTTCACTGGGCATTGGATTAGGCGCAAAGTCCATGTGTGATCTCTAACACAAAAGCCCCAAAGATTTGTTTGAACAATTGTTGAACAACTTAAAATATATATAGTTCCTAACACTTATCCGTGTTTGGCCTGATACCGTGTTCAGTTCACAAGTTACTTCAAAACTGGCTAAAATATATTTAATTGTTCGTCATCGGCCTAATGCAGTGTCCTTTGGAGGCAATGGAAGGATTCCCATTGGGCTTTGTATAAGGTCCTAAACCACAGATACATATTTATAGGTATTCATTGTGTTCAAAAGATTTGAGTTTCCAGACACAAAAAAATAAAGACTTTCCTTTCACTTTATTTCAATATATAAAACAATGAATATAATTTATTTGACTTAGGTTGGAACATTTATTTTATTTTTCTTTATCATAGTATATCAGGCAGATGCATTTATCTTTAACTATTATTTGTCTGAGTGGGTTTTTAGAACTGCTTGTTCTAGTTAAACTTTGAAAATCACATTAATTAGATCTTCTCCAAAGCCACTTTATCTTTACTCATGTAAAGAACACTCCTGTAAATAAATGGCAGGATTTTGCATGGATTTAATCAGAAATAAAGAGATCAGAACCAAAGTGAACCACTTGAGGTTAACTATCTGTAAATAAAAGCACATATAATATTATGGTTTTATTGCCAAGGTATTCATGCATCTTAGAAAACTCTGTCTTCGTTTTTTCCATTATAGCTTTCTTTTAATGTTCTAAACTCCTTTCTTTTTTATAATCAGTATTCTAATGTCTTTGCATCTTGTCATCTGACCTCTGGAGTTGAAAATGATATAATGGTATATCACTGGTAAATGTCACAAATGCTGAAGAGATGTCAGCAGACCACAGTTGAGGGGTCTGGAATTCAAATCAAGAGAGACTGATCTTTATCTCAAATGATGTGCTGTAAGATTCCTAACTAACTCCAAACATGCTCAGTCTTATGCACACTTTTTTAAGGCTACTATAGGATTTTCTCTACCCATAAAGACTGTAAACTATCAGTAATTGAATCCAATTAGGATGAGACTGTCTTACTTTAAATGAATAGAGAACTAGGAGAGCATTCTCTTGTGAGCTGCAAATTTTATGAGTTGGTACTTTCAAATATTGTTCAAATCTAATGCATATCTAACTTCAGGCCAAATATACTGAAGCTCTGCACCAGTTTAAAACTAGATGAAAACTGCACTAAAAAGACAGTGCTATTTTAGGACCAAACACTACACAGGGTATCCTATAGTCAGATACTCAGCTAATGGATCAATATTGAACAGGCCTGTTTGCATAAGCGAGGGAAGATAAGGCAGTGTTCAATGAAGAGAGCTTCTTATTAATGAACAGGAGACAAGATTAATTTTTACATCATATTTTTCATTTGTTTTTGTATGTTATCGCAAAAATGTTTCCATGGAAACTGTAAATGCTTTTAATAAAAAGTTGATAATAAACCTCCTACATGATCATTTAAGCAGCCTGAGTGAAACCTTGTGATCCTATTTTTCAACATGTTCCTTTTGGCGCTTCCCCCCATTGTCACCTATGTCAGAAAAGTATAGCAAAACTGTAACACCAGTCAATGTGGCATTGGAGCACTACATATATCTATGTATAAATAGTAATTCTTGGACGTAAAAAGATACGTTAGCACGATAAAAGTAGTTGGCTTGATACTGAATTTACGTAATTCTTGATGTTAACATATAGCATGTACTGTATATGCTACACCAGCACATTTTGTGATATTTCATCCAGTGTTTATCTATAGTCAAAATAGAATCTATATTTTTACTATGTCCAGCTGGGATGTGTTTCTTGAATAAATTCAGTTACTAAAAAAAAAAAAAAAAGGTTAGTTACATCACAATCGTTCTGATTATATTGCCATGATATTTTCCGCTGCGTCGATGTATGAATTTATTATTTTACCTGCTTTGAACGCAAACTGTTCAGATTTACAGTTGGTATGAATTGTCATAGTGTACTCCCCACTGGTTTTAATAAAGCTATCTTTCTCCAGCTGAGAATCTGGCCCAAATTGTTAATTTTCTATACAAGCAATTTAAATAGATTCTTTCTTGGTTTGCTTGTGTCGCCCCTTTCATTTTGCTGTCCAGTGGCCAAGCACATGAGCATTGCCAGGTGCTGACCCCTTGGCTGGCTCTAGTGCCTACCTTCACTTTTTCTCTGATAGCCTCACTTTTTGTTGGATGTCCTTGCAGGACCCAGGTGGGAGAGCCAAATGAGTGGCATCCCCTGATTCTGCTATTATTGCTTCTTCATAAATTAGTTAACAGATGGAAAAATCTACAAAAGCAGCATGGAGAGAAACCTTCCTGGAGATAATGCACATTATTGGCTCTTGACGAAGTACATTTGAAGATGTAGCTGGTCACCACCACAAATCCTAAAGTCTTTGTATAACAGTATTGAATTGGCTATTGGTCATCTGTGATTGAGACTGTTTTGTTTGCTCACTTTCTTAAAGGTGAATTTGGAGTTTCCACAGTCAGGAAAAGAATACTTGGATTAAGGTATGGAAGATGGTCCTGAAAAGAAAATATATTTAGGATCTGATCCTCAACTGGTGTAAATTAGTGTTGCTGCCTTGACATCAATACTGCTTTCCTGAACCAGATCTAGTGCTGTGCTGGTGGTAAAAACCACTTAACCTTTCTGAAAGGCAATTTTTGGGGTAATTTGAAACTTTAAAGTATTTGCTTAACCTTAATCTTCTGGTGAACATTTGCAGATCCTACACTATTGCTTTTAGCCACCAAATAGCTAACAAAGTCCTTCTAAACTATGTACTTTGTGATTAACCAGTAGTCACTGGAATAATAATTGGTCATGGCCATCCATCCTAGGGGGTTGATTAACTGGGAATAAGCTGAGCACTTTTTTTTTTTTTACACTGAAAGCTTTTCTGTGGTAATTCCACCATTCATTAGCATGGAAAAAATTGGCATTAAACCAAGTACTTCTGCCAAAGCCATTATTTCCATCATCAGCCTCTGCATCAGTCTGCACCGTAGCCTTGTGGGAAGACAATATTCTGTCCCCTTGTGGTTCTTAAGTTCTCGGTAAGGAGCTTATATATATTAAAAGGAAGGTCTTCAGCCTAGTCTTTTAATCTTTATGAGCACTAATAATAGCACTAATAATAATAGTCAACTATGTTTCCAAAATTTAGAAACACATGCTTTCAACATAGAAAGGTTGCATAGGTTAGAAGATAAGTCACAGTCCAATAAAGTTAAAAGCTACATTGTTTTTTTTTTCAAATGCCCACACTTTTTTATTTTTAAAAAGAGGTCCTGTAGCTTTAATGCATATGCTTTTCTTCCTATATTTATATGCTATATCTTTAAAAGGATAATTGCTGAATTGAAATTTGAGAGTGTTATCTTAATAACCAATTACTCAAATAACTTTGAAATTGGCTTAAATTGGCTCGTCATGCTACATTTACCTGAATCTTTTTATGGGAAAGTTAGGGGAAAAAAATCTTGGCAGTCTGATTTGTTTAGTATTGCGGAAGATTCCTGTTTGCAGCAGGGAAAGTGGCCCAGTCTAACCTTTTCTTGGACCCCCTGCCTTGCCACCTCCTGTAATACATTGGAATGTAGTGATAGGGCAGATCTATTGAACTTTGTCAGACATCGTAACAGTACAGCAATACAGGGACCGTTCTCTGGAGTTTTTATAAAAATAAAGCACACTGACTTTTAACCCACTGTATGTAGAGTAGGAGTATTTATATATGCTATGACTACAAAAGAATTTTTCCATCCCCTTGCAACAGATTTGTATTTAGCAGTCCATCAATTTGTAAGGAAAAATATATATATTTGTTCAGAGATCAGTTTAAATGTATCATTACTATGGTTATGAAAACTTCGAAGTCAAAAATCAGTATCTTTTTATTTAAAGATTTCACACATTTATTAGTATTTTTGGTAGATGAATAGATGGCTGCGTACCACATAGCTTTACAGCTATATAAAAAAGCTGTGTAATAGAATACTAGATCTTATTCTACAATATATACTTATGTTCCTTCATCTTTTTCATGGTATAAAATAACAGTTGTGTTAAATGCTGTTCATGAAAATACAGTCTTTAGTTCGTACTAATAAAACTGTTACATTTTATAAATATTTTAAAGCACATTTTAAAGGCCCTCATTTACTTTCTTAGGGATATTTGTTTGAGGATCTCAGCTTGTCATTTATTTTTCTCCTTCAAGAATGACAGGTAGGGTAGGATTCAGAGTACAGGTTCAAGGCCAAATTCAGACTTAGATTTGGGATTCAGCTGTACTGAAATCTCAGTCTGTTCTTGTGAAATTTTGTACCCTAAATCAACTGTTCTGGAAAAATCCGCACTATTTTTGGATTAAACAGATTATGGTTGCATATGGAGTAGATCTTGAAAAGAGTCTTCTTCAAGTTTTGGATTCAACCTGGAAATGAAACTTATGGGGCATGTTCAGGGGTCCTGGAACAATATGTACAGTAGGGGTGCTGAGAGTCATTGAACCAGACTGTAAACCCTGTATATGATGGAAACCACTTCAAGTTAGGGAGTACGGCAGCACCCCTAGCACTCCTCCTTCCAGCATCTATGGGCATGTTCAGATGTGTGCACTTGAATCCACAACTCATATTACTGCCTGAAGTTCAATGGGATTTAGATTCAAAACTTCATTTTGGTGCATCCATAATGTTTTGATGTTTACTTCCAAGTGTTGATTACAAAATCTCATTCTTTAAAACACAACAGGACTGATATCAGTGAGCCTTATGCTCCCATGACTAGGCTGCCATGGAATGAAGAAAAGTATTGGAGTTTAATATGTCTAACTAGAATGTCCCAAACTCAATTTGAAACCTCCTTCATGGTTTGGTGCCATACCAAATTACTCTGTAAAATGGTTCCATGCTGAAGAGCTGCAAAAGAACCACAAATTACAAAAGTGAGCCTGAGGAAATGTAGGAGGAGTCAGGGGAAAACACAAACATGAAACAGCAAGGTAACTTACTACAGGAAACAGAAAGAAATGTATTGTGTCTCGCAAGAGCAGTAGCTTGTTACGCACAAACCTTGGTACAGCATAAAACAGCATACACCTTGCAGCTAATTATTGAGCTAAAAGGGACCATCTTCAAAAAGTATGTGTATATGAAATAAATATAGTCCTTGACTGCGGGGGGCTCAGAAAGGCCAACTGCAATCTGTATATACATACTCCAGCATCTGCTGTATGTGTAATGGTGCAGTGCTATGCAACTGCCCTAACAGATATAGAAAAATTGTCTTTCTTCCATGTTTTTTTTTAAATCACATATATTGGCAGTTACTGCAAAGATTATTTTTTTTGTCTCCTGGATGGATATCATATTATACTATTAACCTGGGCATCTCATTTTTCTAATTAGATTTCCAGGACTATGTGACCTTTGCATGCTCTTTTATGCAATGGGGGAGTGTATGGGCTGTTGTAGTCACTCATTGTCTTAAAATGGAATTTTTTCCAATGTCATGTTGGTGTTGGATTTAATTCTGCTAATGTACAATTACAATTATTCTAAATGCTATCAACTAGCAGAGGGGTAGCTTTTCCTGACCTTTTCTGCTCTTGTGACCATTCCCAAAGAATTCCCAGACAACATAACTACAATTATTTCATTTTGATTTCCATTGGTTGACCCTGTGAAGTCTGAGGAAGAATTTGAGCTTTGTAATAGGAAAGTTAAGGACCAAGTTAACCTGTGTAAAGACAGCAGTGGGGAAAGATGGTAAGAACTTTCCTTCAGTGATGTTATCAATGGAGATGAATGAGAATTTTCTTTTTCATGAACCCAAGAAGAAAAATCTCATGAACTCCATTCATACTATGTAAAGCACGATGTAATTTGTTATATATCTTGAGCCCTGATCCCAAACCTATTGAATTAAATGGGAAAAAAATTCATTGACTTCAATTAACCTTGGCTCAAGCCCTTAAAGGCCAGCAAACACCTCAATGAAGAGACACATTTCTAAATAGTTTTATCCTTGTACAGTAGAGCCATGTAAATACACATTTTCACCAGTGGCTTCTAATTTTAGGGCTCTAAATTGGATACCTAACATTTTGATTTGCATGTGATTGGCCATCATGGAGGTTGACCATTAAGCCCAGGGGAGGCATCCTACATTTTTCTACTGACCTTTGGTTATTCACATTCTGATATTTGAGCTTTAGGATTCCCATTTTCAAGCTTTTCTGTGCAATCATGAGGGGTGGAAACGTACTTGTTTAAAATGAAAGCTGAGATTCTCATATAAGCATTTGACTCCATGGGTGAAATCCATTGACTTCAATGGAGCCAGGATTTCATCCAAAATAGTATGAGTCTTAGCAATAAAACCACAAGATTTAACAACACTGAAACTTCACTATGTTACAAAAATGGGCTAACCTATTCTTGTGCAGACAGTTGCTCAGAATGCAACAAAATATGTCTGTGTGGGGATTTTTTAATCTGAATAATAAATTCCTTTAAATTGTGTGGCATAAATACCTGAACTCATACACTTAAAGCTGGACAGATCACCTAGCCTTGGATCCTTTGGTTCTTCTCTGGTTTTTGTTTTCTCTTGTCAGGGTCCCATTGTCCATCCTTACAGGCTAGCCCAGGCAGCAGCTCTCTCTACCTACCCTACTTTTATAGGCCTGCCATCCCTCCACCCATTCTTAAGACACATCTGCTCCTCTATTTGCCTCCTGCACACTCTGTATTCTCCATGTCATACTTGCCTATGGTACATCGAAAACGGGTTTGGCTGAGCACAGTGCACTTCTCTGTTGATTTTCTGCAGTACCAGAATGTTTTAAGAATTGAGAAAGTACATATTTTTCTGCAAATCTTTTTTTTTTAAATTTTATATTCGAAAACAGGCTTCATATTGTACTTGTAGTGGAAGAGGAAAAATCTAAGATTTCTGTCAGCATTTAAGGACATATGTACAGAATTTAGGTGAGTACAGATTCAAGTACATAAATGATAAATGAAATATGGGCAACCAGTGAATTATTAATTTTTCACCCATAGAGGAACAGTTGCACTGCATTCCATACTAATTCTAATTTAAAGGACTGATCCTGCAGATACTTACTACTGCTGAGGCAGAACCCACTCGGAACTGTTAGTTACAGTGAGTGGTTCATAGAGTGAGAGCATTCTCATTTTATCTCCTATCCTAGGACATGCTCAAACAAATCCCATTTTGGAGTGGGAGACCTGCTATATTTAACACAGATGCAACCATCACGGTCACACCACCTCTCTAGCCCCCATGTCCTGTAACTCATGTTGAACCAAATTCCCACCAGGGACTCAGATAATAATAGTCCTGTAATATTATCCAATACAATACATGCAAATCCAAGAACCTGATCCATGATCAGATCATAGATGGTGGTAAGTACACTTGCTAATCACTAAGGATGGAATCCACAAAGGTACTTAGGTGCATAAGTCCCATTTTTAGGCACCACTGTGATTCACAAAACTCCTGCTCAGCTGCCACCTAGCTACTTAGGCGCCTAAAGTCACTTGGTACCTAATTTTTTGCAGTAGAAGTTCCCTAGGTGCCTACCTTTCTGCCTCTGAGCATAAGCACTGCTGCCCCATTTCAGGCATCTGGGCACCTATTTCCTGCCTAAGCCCTTGAGTGATCCATGAACCGGGGAGAAGATAGGCATTCAGCTGCCTAAGTCATGTCTGGGGCCTAATCCAGTAGGCATGCTCAGCAAACAGCTGGGGGAGGTGAGGAGGAGAATCTTCCTTATGACCTTTAACCCAGTAGTTAGGGCACTTACCCAGGATGTAAGTCTCTCTGTTGCCTGATGAGGACAAGGGAGTTGGACAGGGATCTGCCTCATCTCAGGTGAGATTGCTAACCATTGGACTACGGAATATTCTGATGCGAGTCTCCCTCAGTCTCTCCTATTGAAGTTGTTCTGCTTTAATTAAATAATTGAATAATTAAGTATTGATTGGGTCAGTGTGTAGGAATGACTCTATTGCCTAGTGATTAGGGATCTCACCTGAGAGATGGCAAATCCCTGTTTAAACCCCTTCTCCTCATCAGTTAGTGCGGGGACTTGAAACAGGAGTCTTCCACATCTCAGGTGAGTATCCTAAACATTGGACTAAAGATTATAAGAGAGGCCTTCCTCCTCTTCAGCTGTTTTGTGGAGTTAGTTAGCCTCTGTGCATGCCTACCCAATTGGAGCCTACATATGACTTAGGTGGAGGAGTGCCTTATCTTCCACCAGATAGTTAACAGAGATAGGCACCTCCTGGCAGCCCGGACTTAGGCACTGAACTCTGAGAGAGGGGTGGGGCTTAGGACATACCTCCCGGGCATCTCCCATTGGCCAGTTTAGGCAGCTCTCTGCCTAGCATTCTGGCTTTGTGGATCACAATGTGCTATAAGGAGCCTGTCTCTGCCTATTCACTGTATAGGGGCCCAGACATCCAGTTCAGGCTTTGTGGATTTTCCTGTAATTTTACTAGATGCCTAAAAATTAGGTGGTACAATGCTCAGTGTTGCAATGCCTAAGTCCCTTTTGTGGATCTGGGCCTAACTGTGCATTAAACTGGAGAGTAAGACCCTGTCATCAGCACCCTGCACACCTAAAAAGAGACTCTAGACAAGACCAAAAGGACAGATATTAAATACCAGCCACCTGGTTCACCCCTCAAGTGGTTGCATCTTCTTGTCTAGTCTCCCTTTGACACTCTTGACCGTAATCAGAGATCACAGGTTTCCACAACCAATCTCTTCTCAGACCTCTATATCTTCAGTTCATGCTAGTTCTGCTTAGTCCTCATAGTCGTGCTATGCTTATGAAGGATGCAGCTGCCACAGCTATGTTAATAAAGAATGACCTCTGGGGAAGGCTGAAAACACCCTCTAAAGATAATAAAGCTCCCAGCATAATTGCAACATGAAATCCTCCCCACAGCAAAGCCACTTGATGGGAAGGAGGGTCTCTAACTCTCAGAAGAGATTGGGTAGTTACCATCCCTCTCTGCTCTCTCGCCACCCAACAATTCCAGAACTGAAACAATCCCTCTAGCTCCATCACTGAGGCCAGGTGTATGGGACAGGAATTGTAAGAAAATAAAATAAATACATTCTACAAATGCACACACATGCATAGGAACCCTCCCCTCACCAAAGCAGAGAGAAGCCTTACCCTATTAAGTAGTGTAATCTACCACATCTCCCCTCGACGACATAAATCACTCCTATTAGCTAACTAATTCTCTCTCCTTCTCTTCAATCACCCTTTCTCTGACTCTCCCTATATCAGAGCAGAAACCCAGCAGAAACCCTGAGAACCCCACTTCACTCTCCCTCCTGTCCCTCAAAACTAAGTGTCTATTGTGGGCATAGGTGCATGTTTCAAAGAGTTTTGTCCCTTCCCAACTCACCTGCCAGAAGAACATGTTGCCAGGTATGGAGCAATACTATGAGAAAGGCTGTTCTTACATTATTTAAGGCGCAGTCAGAAGCAGGAAATACTGGAAATCTTACAAGAAAGTCATTCTTCTAAGTTTTCCATCCCAGCTTTCCAGCCCCCTGAGGCTGAGATAAAATAAGCATCTGAACTTTGGGTTCTCATCCAAACTGAATTGAACCTCTAAACTTTTTTTTGCTGGGATCCCCTTTGAAAATATTTCAGTCTTTGACAAACCTTCCTCAAAAATGATGACTCCCCCATACCATGCCATCTTTACTTATGTGCTGTTGACGGTGGTGCTGACTTCAGAGCTGGGCATCTGCCAGCAACTGCTGTTTTTGCTACCCACCCCCTATAATAGTCTTGTGACCCCCATTGGTTCAGGACCCTTATTTTGAGAAATGCTGTTCTAAACCAACTGAGGTTCCTCCATCTCATTCACAGATAGGAGACACTCCCTCCCCCTTTTTTATGGGACTTTAGTCCTTTAATAGATTTTCATTGACTACCTTGGATGGAAATTTGACTATCTGTGCAGTTGTAGGAGACAAATGGTTAAAGAATCCTAATAATCCTACTGGCCTGGAAAAAAAATACAGTGTGCACCATTTTCCCATAAATGTGCAAAAATTTTGTTGTTTGCCATATTGTTATAGCCATGTTGGTCCCAGGAGCTGAAGGAGACAAGACAGAAGAAGTAATATCTTCTCTTGGAACAACTTCTGTTGGTTGAAGGGACAAACTTCTGAGCTTCACAGAGCTGAAGAAGAACTCTGAGAATCTCAAAAGATTGTCCTTTCCCTCAAGAGAAGTTGGTTCAAGACAAAGTATTACTGCACCTACCTTTTGTCTCTCAAAGATTTTTTTATTTATAAGGAAAATGAGGGGTGGGGGAGAACTGTAGATGTGGTTGCTGTTGTTTTTATTCATAATGGTGGCTAATAATTAGGATGGGAATGCCAGACCATGAACATAAAACAGCTTATGCGTACCATGGTCTTTGTTTCTGCTTTTTTCATTGGATTAACTTCCTTTTTAACCAATAAAGCATTCACTCCATATTCTTTACATAAAACACTCTATGGCGATAAGAAAACATAATTGGATATGCACTGTACAGCTTGAGCTTCATAAATATTAAGTCCAACAACATGGTATAAATAATACCGATACACAAGATTAGCTCTATTAACCTCTTAACTGAGCTGGAAGCAGGACCCTTTTCCAAAAGAACTACTACTACAATTATGCACACACACGCTCATAGTGCCTACATTTAATTTCCATACAGCCTGTGGTGCTGTATGATTGAAATATGACCATTTCTATAATTAATATTGCCACTGTTAGACAATTGCAACAAAACTGTACTAAGTATATCATGTAAGGTGTCAATGGAAAAGTTATAATTCGATAAAGATTATTATCCTGTTTAAATACAGGTATCCTGTTTAAATACAGGGAATCTGAAGACAAGAATATTAGCTATAGATCTGTATCCCAAACATGTTTGTTCCTGAGGTAACCCACCAAGTAAGATCTACATTGAAGATGGACAGCTTTGTGTTGATGGCCTATCAAAGGCAATTAACTTTCTCAATGGGCCATAGAAGGAACTAATTCTGCCCAGATGGCTCTTCCTGAAGATGCTTTAGTCTCCAACTGGCCAATGGCTGTCCCTGTGAGTCAGCAAGACATGTAAGGGCATGTGACATACTCATGTGACCTTTGACTCCAGTGCCAGTATTTTTCCACAAATTATTCCATGGACTTTGTTTGGAACAGTAAAATTCCATCCACAGGGCAGAGTATATAAAAGACCCTTGGAACCTCTCCATTTTGCCTCTTTCCTGCCCTGATTCTCTGGACTATGGACTTACAACTAAAAGGAGCATTCAGATCTATGGACTGAAATACTTTCCAATCTTCTGGAAGTTACCAGAGGCTTTACAAATCATCAGTCTATAACATCACTGCTACAAACCTGATATAAGAGTTTTGTGAGCTGTAGCTCACGAAAGCTTATGCTCAAATAAACTGGTTAGTCTCTAAGGTGCCACAAGTACTCCTTTTCTTTTTGCGAATACAGACTAACATGGCTGTTACTCTGAAACATGTATGTATATGATCTAATAACCATTTTAACTCTCTTCTTCTTTCCTTTGTCAATAAGCCTTTAGATTTTAGTTTCTAAAGGATTGGTAACAGCATGATCATTGGGTAAGATCTGAATGATATATTGACCTGGTTATGTGGCTGATTTCATGACAACAGAATAACCCTTTGTTTGATTAAATTGTTTTTCAATAACCACTCATCATAAAGTCTAGTGTCTGGGTGATGAAATAAGTGCTGGAATGCCTAAGGAGACTGCATTTGTGACTTCTTGTTAACCAGTATGGTGAGACAGAAGCTTTTGTTATTGGCGTGGTATATATAATGTTAGAATAACCACCAGTTTGTGGTGAATCTGCCCTATTTCTCAGCAATTTGTCCTGAGTCTGGTATTCTCAGCTGTTACCCACTGAGGCATGGTGCCACTGCCATTTTCACATCAGTGCTATAGAGCTTCCATGCTCCTGATCCCTACCATGTCAAAAATGCATAGTGGCAGATTGGCAAATTGAGCTATTATTAATAATTTGCTATGTATGTTGTGGATGTTGCATAAAGGAACAGTGTTCTATCTCTATTTTTTGATGTTGGGGCTCTTGGAGTGGCAGGCTAAGACCCAGATCATTCTACAACCTGCCCTGTTCTGGCAAGACAATTGCCCCTAATTGCAGAATCACATTCTAGCTTGTTTCAGAGTAACAGCCGTGTTAGTCTGTATTCGCAAAAAGAAAAGGAGTACTTGTGGCACCTTAGAGAAGCTTATGCTCAAATAAATTGGTTAGTCTCTAAGGTGCCACAAGTACTCCTATTCTAGCTTGTGTAGTCAATTTTTCAGATGTTCTTGCTTTCCTGTTTCTTGTTGCTGCACTCAAACCTCTTACAGCCACAATGATGTGATGCAATTTTTTATTCTATACTTGACACCCTTATGGAAGGCAGTGTGGTTCATTGACTCCAAACTCCACAAAGGTCGAGGAGTTAGAAACAAAGATTTTTTTGGAAGCAGCCCAGGAAAACTTTAAACTTGGACCTCATATACCCGGGAAAACAGAACTGTTAATTGTTACCCCTTCTGTTGCTATTAAGCTTCATCTGAACATTGAGCATATGTTCCATGATCATGTACTTTTATATTACAACATTATTGAGTCACCAGGTGAAATGTGTATCAAGTGCACAGCTGAAAATAGACAGTAGGTTTACATTTTGACAGCAAACAGCTGTAGGATTTCAAAAACTTAATTCAAATAATGTAATCAATAGGTTATGCTACAGTTTCAAGTTTCCCCAAACAAATTTATGTGAAAAATGATATTAATTTATTTGAGATTAGTTCAGCTAAAGGATAGATTTTTCTCTATTACCTCTGAAACGCAGATAGAAAATAGAATTTGACATATTATAAGAAATACAATACATATTTTTTTAGTTTAACACATAATTTTGTGGTGTGCATCTTTCTCTCCACTGTAGATTAATAATGATTACTCACTGTGCTATTTACTCATTCTGCAGCTGTACAGGTTGGAAATGCTAATATGTGAATTATGTTCTTATTTTATCGTAAAGTTGGAGAATGGTTCAAATCCAAACATAATACATATGCAGGCAGAAAGCCTGAAACTTTTCATGTACACATAAAACATACCACATAGCAGTTTAACCTACTACTGAACAACATCAGTAAAAGCAAAATCTGAAAATTTGCAATCCAAATTTAAGATAAATTATTAAAATAAAACTCAGTGTGAGACTTAGTTCAAATTTACGTGGGATTTCGGTCCAGTTTTCTGCTGTCCAGTCAGGTGGTTTTATAGTGTTAGTGTGACAGGGCAAACATAAATAGTAGCAACTATTTTATTAGTCACTGTTCTGAAAGTATCAAGGAGGGCTGCAAAATGCTGAGTATAGTTTGATATCCAACTCTTACCTTGCCTGCCTACTTTACCCAGGGTCTTGAAGTTGTACAGTTTTTGCCATCATGCATCAGCATTATTCCATGTTGTAGGAAGATATATGAACCCCAGGTGAGATTCTTGTGACATCGGTGACTTTTATTAAGTTTATTGGTGACTTTTAACAGCTAATATTTATCATCTGTAGGTGCATGTATATGAAAAATATTATTTTTATAAACATGTGAATGTGACCTATTATTAGTGAATTGATCTAGATATGTTTTTAGCTTTTCTTTTTGGAGGTAAAATCCATTTTTTCCCTGGTAGCTATGCTAAATGAGGCCTCAATTTCATGCTTTAATTTTGTTATGTCTATTTAAATTATTTTATAACCTACTAGGAATTAAAATCCACATTCCAACAAGAGGGGAAATCATGCATTTGGGAAACCCCAGCGACATGTTGTGCGTGTGTGAGAGAGCAGGAGAGAATGTGTGTTTGACTGCATAAAGTGGGCCAGATTTTCAGCTGGTTAAAATCAACATAATTCCACTGAAATCAATGGAACTAGGTTGATTTACATTAACTGAGGGTCTGGCCCTGAGTATTGTCAAGTTTAATTTCTTATTGGGAACAATTGCTCATCACTTGTCTTAGAGACCCTGAGTGTGGAACTTCCAGGAAAAGGAGAATCCAAGCTGCTTCTCCTTCCAGTGCTATGCTAAGGCCATTTGTCTTGGCAATATGTACTGCTGATAAATGCTGGTAGCCTAAAAAAGCCAAAAGGGAAAGCAGAACCTTCTGGCTCTTCACATGAATGATGAGCATATGAGTTCTATTTTTTTTCTTGAGGTGGACAGTCCATTTGATTGTTTTCTATCTGAATTTGCTATGAAGGATTGCATCTGACCTGCCAGCCCTTTGGCTAAGGTGGATGAATGCTATTTTCTTTTGTTTCAATTTAACACGAATAGGCTCAAAATAAAATAAAAATTGGTGTATGATTTCTCCTTAAAATGCAAAACTAAGGTGCAAGGAAAAATAATCTTATTGAAAATAACAGGAGTTTTAACTCCCTATATCAAATTTAAGCATGTTTCGTTTTCATTCTCCCTGTTCCATGTAGAGAATGTAATAGGAATAAAACAAAAAATATTGAGTAGAAATTTAAGAGAAACCTATAAAAAAGATATTAATAAAATCTAAAAAATAAAAAAATGCCTACTCCAAGTTGATATTGTACTCCAAAAAAGGAGAAGTACCAGAGATGCTGTGAAGTCCCGTATAGATTATTGATTTTACATGGAAGGCCCTTGGCTGGTAGTATAAAACCCTTAGATAGATGGACAGATAGATAGCAGAGTTGAAGTAGCTTTGCTATGCTAAAAGACCAAATTTCTATTTTTTAAATTTATTTTAGCTGAATAAATGGATATTTTATTAATTTTCTGTACATTGTTTGCTTAGATATGTTCTGCTAAATAAAAAATTAGAAAGCACTGAGCCAAATTCTCAGCTGGTGTAAATCAACATAGTTGCATTAAAGCTAATGGAGCTGTGTCAATCTATACCAGCTGAGAATCTGTCCTGATTTTTTTAGAGGCAAAACCTATTGGGAATTCAGAGTTTGCTATAAAGCATATCCTCAAAGATAGACTTAGAAGGTTTTAAGGTCAGGCTTGACAAAGCCCTGGCTGGGATGATTTAGTTGGGGATTGGTCCTGCTTTGAGCAGGGGGTTGGACTAGATGACCTCCTGAGGTCCCTTCCAACCCTGATATTCTATGATTCTATGATTACATGATGTAATGGAATGGACTTTTTTTTCATTTGACTGTTTCTCATCAGATCCTACCCATATTTTATCATCTTCCATCCTTTCCTGCTTATTAGGACATAGGGAATCTCCATTTATAGATCCTCCCCAAAGGGATGTTGGAACCACGTGCTCCTCTGCACCTCTCAGCTTTCCCCCAGCCCTTAGTTTAAAAACTGCTCTACGACCTTTTTAATTTAAGCGGCAGCCATCATTATTATTAAAGTCATCATTAGAGGGACGTAATCAATTTAAAAGCATCCAACTCCAAGTCTAGGGATCACTTTTAAATGATCAACACTGTAACTCTTGTAGAACACATCATGGTGCTTCGGGAAATTCTCTTCTCAAGTATTAAACAGATCAGATGTGGCAATTATAATAATTTTGAAATGACATATTCTTATCACCAAATTACCTGCATATTTGGTCTGTCAGTCAAAGTTTTCTCCCTTTTTGTTTTCATCCTTCAAACCTCAATTCATTTTCTGTTATTTCCCTATTAAGGGGAACTGCTAAGGAATGACTGAAAGGTAGCAGAACTGGTATAGGGGTATCTTGCCAGGGAGAGGCTGCACATGGGGACTCCACTCTCTCTACACACCGTAAAGCAGTGAGCTATTGATTCTCTGGGGCAGAGGTAGTTAATAGGTGGACCACGGGCCAAATCCAGACTGCTCAATGCTTTTGAATGGACCCCGAAATCTTTTTGTTTCCTTTTCATTATTGTTGGTTTTTAGTTATTTTCTCTGGAATATGTACTTTGACTATACCTTGATGAAGAAATTGGGACCTTGACAAAAAATAATTGACTACTCCTGCTCTGGGGTATGCAGCACTATGGAGAGGGAGGTCTGGATCAGGGTGTGGATAAACCAGTGAAAGAATAGGGTGTGGCCAGTGGAACATGGACCAAAGTTCCTTTCACCTGTAGAGGGAAAGTGCAGGTCTATGGATCTTAAAAAAAAGTTAGGCTTTGCTGGTGCTGTACCACCTGGAGACAGAATTTCACCTGCATGATTGTCTCTCTAAGAATCTGTGCAAATCTGTTTATTTGGGCTTTCCGTAGGATTTGGGATTTGGATTTTAATTTGAGATGGTATTTTTTCTTTAAAAAGTCCAGATCCTGTTCTCAGGTACATGTGCACACTTCCCAGTGAAGTCATTGGGAAGTGCACACCTGCATATGAGAGCAAAATTTTTCCCGAAATATGCTATTATATGGTCCAATCCTGCAAACCCCCACTTATTATTGAGCACAATGCTTACTTACCCAGAATATTTTCATGCTTGGTGTTAAACTGGACCCTTTGTTATATTTTAATCATATCATACCACAATGTGATTACGCTCAGTAATACAGTATCTTAGACATATTATTTGAGTATTATTGGTGGAAAAATTCTACAAACAGAAATAATAACTAAAGCAGGGCAACAACAAGCATTTAGAACTTTGAGAAAAAAACAGCACCACTGGGAGGACTGTGCCCAGTATTTGTAGGATGGTCAATTAGTTGTGTTAGCTTCTAGCAGAGTTCTTATCAAAAAGACAAACCAGAAATATTTATGGATAGAGAGAAACTACAAAACCCACAAAACTTTGGCAATACTGCAATATGGTAAATATGGCATAAGACCTCTACTGCCCACTGCTTTCCAGTCTAATTGAGACTTAATCCAATAAAATGGAGCACCCAATGAGTCTTTCAAAACTGCAAAGTGGAGTACGTCTATGACAAAAGATTTGACTTGATGTATGAAGCTGCCTATTGAAGGTTATGGAGCTGAATCTGCATATTTGTTCAGGCAAAGTTGCCACTGTAGTGAGAGGATGTTTAGGAGGAAGGGCTGCAGGACTGGGCCATGTCACCTGATGAGTCCTTAAATGAACGATAATAGGTCAGGAAGAGGCAATATTGTATTACATCTAATTTTCTTTAATTTACAGCACTGATTCAGAATGACATTTGATATATTCTGATCAGAATTGTTACTGTGGCTTTCTTATATGATTTGTTAAAAAGGGTTATCTTTTAAAAACTCTCTTAAAAGAGGAGTCTGACTTTTTGCCAAAGTCCACATGGACATTTCTTAGCAAAGTTTAACAAGAAAGTAAACTGGGATGTAAATGACTTCATGATAAAGGGAGTTTTTTCCAAACACCCTTCATATTTCCTTTGCTCTTCTACTGTCCTACTGTGAATGTTTATTAACAATATGCCAAGAAATTAGAAGTTGTCTCTTATAGACAGGCTCTGGACATTTTAGTGCACTGTCCAACAGACAAAGGATTGCCTCTTGTTGTGATGGAATCTGTGCTGCTGATCTGCAAATATACAGCATCCCTTTTTAGTTGATAAGCAGAACAAATATTGAAATTGTCTATGGATAGAACTACTCCCTTGCAGCTGCCATAACATCAACCACTGACTGGGCAAGGAGATTAAAGCAGAAAAAAAGAGAATAAAAATAGCAGACCTGGGAATATATTCCATTAAGCATTCTATTGTACTTGCCTAAAAATGATATTCCTGGGAATTTACCCAGCTTTTTATTACTTGCTGTATTTAAAAATATACACTTCATCCAACACTTCTTTACATGGTAGTACTGCTAAACATTTAGCATATTTTATATGATCAAATAAAATTGGGAGTATGGTTTGCAATGTTAAAGTAAAGGTAGCAATTTACTCATAGAACTAAATTTCACGCTTGCAACATTTACCAATATTGCATCAGAGCCTTGCTATCTTTCACATCTCTAATTGCAAACCTAATAATTCTCCCAAAGAACATGGCAGCCTTACTCTGTGCCTGAACAAATATTTAAACTAAAATCTTGTGTTGAGGTCTCATTTTAGTAAAAGCAGCGAGTGATGTGTGGTGTAACGGTATGACTGGAAGCCAAGAACTCCCAAAGTCTAATACTGGCTTCAAGAGTGAAAATGGGAAAGTCACTCATTCACTCTGCCATTGTAGCCTATGGAAGTTTTGACCTGGAAAGCATCGAGTAAGTCCTTCAGGATTTAGTCCCAATATTTACATTATTCTTTATGATAACTTTGTAATTGAAGTATTCTGATTTCATTTCGTCCCCCTTAAAATTATCATCCTATAGTGGAAAAAATATTATAAAGCAGACAAGTCAGCATATAAAAAGTGTTGTTTTTTCCCCTTAAAATTTTTTTGTTAATTGGTATATATTGCAGATTGTTTCTTAAGTAAGCAGGGGAAAGAATATTCCCTTCCCCAAAAAGCTGATGATTATTTACTTGGATCAAGATTTAGGTTGTCATAATTTTAAATAAGGTCACCCCCTTTCCAGTTCTGCCAATAAATGGTAAAATATTTTCTTGGTGACAGGTGTTGATTGAACAAAACTGTGTGTGACACAATATTTTAAGAACACCAAGTTGACCGCTTCCACTTCACATTCACTCTGCCTAAGTCTGGGAATGAGGAATCCAGAGGTCAATGTTGAGACTCAGTCCTGTGCAAACAAATCAGTCAAACTAATTTCTTCAGAGGATAAACTCAGCCCACAAACCGCTACATCTGAGCCAAACCAAAACATTTAAACTTGTTGGAACCTCAGAATCAGAACATTGAATATACTCTTTGGCTAGGAGCTTAGCTCTCCACAATGTCATGGAACAGTTTCATTTTCCCATAGGAAAATGTTTTGTGCTTCTAGCAAGTTTGGAGAGGAATGACTTTGTTTGCTTTTGCAATTTTATCAACCAACCAAAATGTGCAAGTTTGACTTTAATTGCGAAAGTTTTCCTACCACTGTTTTTGCAACCTGAGGGCAGTTAGCTACTAGATGACAAATGAGCATTTGAAAGTTTTGTCCTTTTGAATAGTTTAAGAGAAGATCTGAATAGATGTTTTAACCTGGCATGAGAGGACGGCATCTAATTGCCACCATCGCTGTAATTCATCATAGACCTAATCCAAAAACCCATTGTAGTGAATCAGAGTCTTTCCATTGACTTTACTTGGTTTTGGATCTGCACCACATACAGAGGAGACATAGAGTTAACATACAAAATGCAAAAAGGAAGAAAAAGAGAGAGATATTGGAAAGTAATTAGATATAGAATAACAGAAGGTTCTCTAATGGGTTCAAAAGCAATATTATAAAGCACGCTAGTTTGATATTTTTCTTGCACATGCAGGGTCAGTGCAAGAAATATTGCTGCCACATTCTTCTGTTTTGTAGTAAAATGAGCTTTATTCGTCAAGCTAATGTAACAACAAATTTTAGTTGAAACAGAGTTTACACCAGTACTGAAAAATACAGGAAGTACTGGTGTGCATTTCATAGCTTCCTGGAAAACTAGAATGATGTGGGTATCATTATGTGGGTAGTGTATTGAAAGAGAGCTACTGTAAGGCAGATGATGTGCCGGCCTATAAATTATGTTAAACTGATAGAGGTTGCCTTTGGTTGAATTTTCCCAAATTCTTGTGAAGGCTCATGTAGATAGTCCTAAGCTTGATCTTCTACACGGTTCCCTTTTCTAACTTTTCATATTATTACATCCATGTTATAGTAAGTACTATCCACATTGTTTATGGCTCAAGCTCCTGCCCTCAGTCTCGTCTTCTGATTTAGTATTTGTACCTCTTTCACATATTTAGTTTGGAACATATTTGCTGTTACTGACTGGGTGTAAATGTGAGAATTCTAAGGGAGTGGTTTCCATAGCAACAATAAACTTCATAGAAGGTTTCAAAAGTTCTACCTCCTACTCACAGAGTACTGTAGAAATTCTGAAAGCATAAGGAATAAAATGAGTGCTAATTACCGGACCCAAATTTGCTGTGGTGGGCAGAACAAAGACAATTGCTATAAAATGGCAGGCATCATTCAGCACATACTCAAATTACTTTACTAAAAGTGACTCGTGCAAGTATGATTACTTTGTGTGCATATAAATGGATAGGTAAATAACACATTTTTATATGAGGTGGTTAAGAGCAAAAAAGCATAAGCTTCAAACTACAGGTCGCTTTCTATTTACTTTGATATACTCTTTTTTTAGTCCTCTGAAGGCGTTTTCGTACAGTAAGTACCTTTTTGGTACAGTATGTACCTGGTCAAGAGGTTGGAAAATGAAACATTCTCTGAAGATACTTAGTGATGCTCTGTGAATCAGCCTGAAAATTATTTTAAAGAACAGTGTAACCAGCATTTGCCTTTACAAAGACACCTTGGCAAATTGTTTATTCCACTATGACTTCAGAAGTGTCTCATTGTTACTCAGTCCAAATCTCCTGCATCACAGCACTGACTCTGACCAAAAGAGATGCAGTAAGGCAGAATATAGCAAACGTGAAAACCCCTATTTTTTATTTCTAATAAAACAATGGTATTTTATCACCCTAATTTGTAAGTAATATTGTACTGTACATCTTCGTATTACCATAAAACATACAATATGCCTTTCAAAAACCCATCCAACAATTGACATCAGTTACCTCAGAGGCAGCAATACAATTAGCTATGAAGGTAGGTGGGAGGCAGTAGTAGAGAAAAGATATGGAAAGTTCATAATAGGATGTGTTGATTTGGGGAGCTGGTTAACAGATTACTGGTTATGCGTAGATATTTGCTTTTAAAAGTGGTGGGGAAATCATTGAACTTGGCATGCTACTGTAGCGGCAACTAGAGGTACAGTCAGAGAAAGTATTTACATGATATTTCAAGATAACTTCAACTGAACTAATTCATGAATGTATCTTTCAAAATCAGCTACCAACCATCAATGGGTTAGTACATTTATTGATTTCACAGAGTAAGGTGGCAAAAGAGTGCAAATGTATTTAATGGAAAAGCAAGCCATTAGCTTTGTTTAAACAAGCAACAAAATTACTTATATTGGGAGCCTAATAAGAATTTGTGAAGCATTCAGAGA
Source organism: Caretta caretta (assembly GCF_965140235.1). Lineage (NCBI taxonomy): Eukaryota > Metazoa > Chordata > Testudines > Cheloniidae > Caretta > Caretta caretta. Next base: position 101,740,178 of record NC_134212.1, read on the forward strand.
GGAGCATATGTTAAGATAATAATAAAGAACCAAAATAAAGCAAACCATCAAAAGAGTAACTCAGCTTCCAATTAGTATTACTGTGCAGTGCTAACAAATTATGATCCAGAAAACTCTCTATTATTAGGTCCTAACCTTTCAGGGTTGACACTAAAGTTGAAGAAATTGCTCATGTTAGAAATAATTACTGCTGATAATGAATACAATTAAGCATAAAAGAATCTTTATAACCCTAGCACCAATTGTACACTTAGCAAGAGGTTCATATATTTTTCTTCACAGATGTTACAATAATGGTGTCAACACTTTTATTTCTTTGTCCATAAGTTGAAAATTATGACTGTTTCGTAAATTGCGAACATGCTTAGAAGATGTAGGCCCAGCTGCAGTGCACATGAGTTCAGGATCCTGCCCAGGCCTCATGTTTCTCAATGACCTCAGTTTCCTGTGCTGAATGGGAACCAATACGAGTAAGTACTTGTAAAACTGTTTTTGAAGAGTGAAGTTATGAAGAGGTGCTGCAGTGTCAAACATCTGCTTCATCCATTCCACTCAAATAGCAGCAGTGAATGTACAGTAGGGCAAGAGCCATCAATAAATTAAAATTCTCTTGTGACACACTTTCCTAGCTCACTTAAGCTGCCTGATTTTTGTGCCAATTTTAGCCATGAAATAAAGATGCTAAATAAGACAACTTTTTTCTTAATCTGAAAGATTCTTTTTTCTTTCTTTCTTTCTTTTTTTTTGTAGCAGTAATTAGTGTCAGCTTTTCTTAAATAGTTGCAGGATTTTTTGTATAATTATAAGCAACTTCTGACTTTATTAATCAATTAATATTTGTTAATGTGTTCATTTGATCATGGGATTTCAATACTAACTTGAATAGAATTATGATTTTAGATTTCAGTTGTCCATTTTTACTTAATAGACAAATGAAAATAAATAATGTCATTTTTGATAAGTATGAAGTTTGCAGATGGAATAAATACTGAAATCCTATATTTATGATTTCTGGAATCCAATACAGTTAATCACATTAGGAGATGCACTGTAATAGCAACAGAATCTCTTTTGTCAAAACTGACTAGTACATTAATTATCTAAAGGAAAAATACACGATAGTTTAATAGGACAGCTGTTCCTTGTGATAAAGTATAATCTGTATTCCAGACAAGATATGATACACAAGCAAAATTTTAAAAACAGAGATCTATTTATAGGCAGAGAGAGTCTGGAACTGAAACCCCAAATTCAGGCACTGTGTGGTCTGGGAAATAATTAAGCTGTGAAGATGCTCACCTCTAGGTTATTGGTGCATATCTTGTCTAGATCAGTTATATTTAACCAGAAGTCATTACCACCTGACAGCTGTTAGGTAGCCTGTGTAAAATGAATAGGTGTTTCTTGCGGTCCATTTTCCACAAAAAACAAGATAGGGTTTGCACACTTATCATAATACCACTATATAAATCCATGGTACACCCACAGCTTGAATACTTTGTGCAGTTCTGGTCACCCCATCTCTAAAAAGATATATTAGAACTGTAAAAGATGCAGAGAAGAGCAACAAAAATGATTATGGGTATGGAACAGCTTCCATACAAGAAGAGATTAAAAGACTGGGACTGTTCAGCTTTTGAAAAAAAGATGACTGAGTTTAAGTTTATGGAAGGAATATTTGCCAGTGAATTTCAAACAATTATCATAGATTGTTCATGAAAAGTGAATCTTGCATTCATAATCACAAATATCTGTACCACAAACCTGATTATAAGAGGTATGCTTATCCCATCAGGGAAAAATAACATGTGATCTACAGTATTTGGACAATCAAATCAGCTTGAATTTCACATATCAAATACAATAAACTGCTGGCAAACTACCTATATTATTTGGTTTATAGAAAGTATTTAGCAAATAATTTTGAAAAATGGATAAAGCCTAGATTCTGATACTCTTATTCATGCTTATGAATATTTTACTCCTGAAGTAATTCTTCTAATTTTAGTATGCAGATACTACAACCTTTACTCACACTGAGTAGTATCCTACTCCATGAACAGTCCTATTGATTTCAGTAGGACTGCCTGTGGAGGAAGGCGCTACTCAATCTGAATAAGGATGGCAGGATCTTGCAATGCAGTCTATTTATAGACAATTAAAGAACATAAAAAGAAACAATTTTATTTGAGGAATTTTATTTGTTACAGATTATTTAACCAGTTCTGCTTGTGCTGTTTCTGTAGCTGTTCCATGAGTAAATAGGGACTCTTGGGTTCTATTGTTATCAGTCCAGTGCCTTTCATCAATGTACTAAAAAAAAGTAATTAAAATTACATTTACCTCATATTTCTTGGTATTCATAAAATGTCAGGTGTTTGATAATACAAGTCTACTACAGAATAATGGCCCAAAGGTAGAATAAGTATCACATTCTTATTTTCAGTATCACTGCCATGTCATGGAAGAAAAATGCATACATGAGAAGTACAGTGGATAAAATACATTCTATTGTAATGAGGTCCATATAGGTACCATAGATAGATAAACAACTTGTTGCCACTGTATCTTGTATCTTTGGGGAGGCTGAGAAACGTGTTTCTGAAGATTTTTGCTTCCTCAGATTTGTGGTTTGAGATCTATTCCTACGATCTAAAGGGTAGTACTTGACAGTCATTTGGATTGTTAATATTCTATAAAACACATTAAACAGATTGTTTACCTTTAGTTTAGGGCTGTCGATTAATCGCAGTGAACTCACGCGATTAACTCAAAAAATTAATTGTGATTTAAAAAATTAATCATGATTAATTACAGTTTTAATCACACTGTTAGTAGAATACCAATTGAAATTTATTAAATATTTTTGGATGTTTTTCTACATTTTAAAATATATTGAGTTCAGCATACATATATTGATACAGTATACAAAGTTGACAGTGCTCACTTTATATTTTATATTATTTTACATTTGCACTGTGAAAATGATAAACAAAAGAAATAGTATTTTTCAAGTCATCTCATACAAATACGATAATGCAATCTCTTTATCGTGTAAGTGCAACTTACAAATGTAGATTTTTGTTGTTACATAACTGCACTCAAAAACAAAACAATGTAAAACTTTAGAACCTACAAGTCCACTCAATCCTACTTCTTGTTCAGCCAATTGCTCAGACAAACAAGTTTGTTTACATTTACTGGAGATAATGCTGCCTGCTTCTTATTTAAATGTCACCTGAAAGTGAAAAGAGGCATTCGCATGGCACTTTTGTAGCCGGCATTTCAAGGTATTTATGTGCCAGTTATGCTAAACATTTGTATGCCCCTTCATGTTTTGGCCACCATTCCAGAGGATTTGTTTCCATGCTTATGATCCTTGTTGAATAATTCATTTAATTAAATTTGTGACTGAACTCCTTGGGGGAGGATTGTATGTCTCCTACACTGTTTTACCCGGATTCTGCCATATATTTCATGTTATAGCAGTCTCGGGTGATGACCCAACATATGTTGTTCGTTTTAAGAACACTTTCACTGCAGATTTGACAAAACACAAAGAAGGTACCAGTGTGAGATTTCGAAAGATAGCTACAGCATCGACCCAAGGTCTAAGAATCTGAAGTCCCTTCCAAAAGCTGAGGGACTAGGTGTAGAGCATGCTTTCAGAAGTCTTAAAAGAGCAACACTCCAATGTGGAAACTACAGAACCCGAACCACCAAAAAAGAAAATCAACCTTCTGCTGATGGCATCTGACTCAGATGATGAAAATGAACTTGCTTCGGTCTGCTCTGCTTTGGATGGTTATTGAGCAGAACCCGTCATCATTATGGACGCATGTCCTCTGGAATGGTGGTTGAAGCATGAAGGGACACATGAATCTTTAGTGCATCTGGAACATAAATATCTTGTGACGCTGGCTACAACAGTGCCATGTGAACGCCTGTTCTCACTTTCAGGTAATATTGTAAACAAGAAGCAGGCAGCACTATCTCCTGCAAATGGAAACAAACTTGTTTGTCTGAGCGACTGGCTGAACAAGAAGTAGGACTGAGTGGATTTATAGGCTCTAAAGTTTTACATTGTTTTATTTTTGAATACAGTTATTTTTTTACATAATTCTACATTCATAACTTCAGCTTTCATGATAAAGAGATTGCACTACAATACTTGGATTAGGTGAATTGAAAAATACTAGTTCTTTTATTTTTTACAGTGCAAATATTTGTACTCAAAAATAATAATATAAATTGAGCACTGTACACTTTGTATTCTGTGTTGTAATTCAAATCAATATATTTGAAAATGAAGAAAATATACAAAAATATTTAAATAAATGGTATTCTATTGTTTAACAGTGCGATTAATTGTGATTAATTTTTTTAATCGCTTGACAGCCCTACTTTAGTTATATCCACAACTGCTCTTGGTGGTTTAATGGTTTCTCAGTCGAGAAGGAATAATAGGAAGGCATGATATGCTAATGATGTAGTTCTAGCCAGTTGGTAGCCAGTAGTGATGATGTTTTTCAGGAAATGTACTTTTACTTGAAAATAGTCAACTCAAGTGATTCTAAAATGAACAGCAGCAAAGATGGCAGCAAGCCCTTCTGCTAAGGTCTGTATGATTATCTATAGGAGGTTTTTGCCTGAAAGGCACTATGGAGGTGAAAAGTATTATTGCTATTAGTATAGAAGAAACCACAGAGTCTATATTAAATACCTCCAACTCTCTTAAACTCTGTGGGTGATAGGGTTACCAATTTTGGTTTTACATATTCCTGGAGATTTCCTCACATGACATAGTTTTTAATTAAAGATCAACCTTTAATTCCTGGGGACTTCAGGAAAATCCTGAAGAGTTGGCAACCCTACTGGGTGAAGGAGGATCCTCGTACTGGTACTCAAACTTTTCCAAAATAGATTAATCCATTTCTATTTTAAAGTACAACACCCTATATTAATCCCAGACATAATAAAATAAAAATGTGTATTAATTACAGGTCAAATCTTGATTTTCCTTCTCAGTTTTCATTAGTCCACATCCAGGCAAAAATCCAACGGGAATTTGTCTGAGCAAAGGCTAAGTACCAACTGAGCATATACCTCAGGATCTGGCAATTAATAACGCTTTGTATCTCCATGACACCTTTCATTCAATGATCTCAAAGCACTTTAACCAACTAAGTCTTCCAACACTCCTGTAAGGCAAATGCAAATCACTTCACCCAAGCCGGAAATGTGGCCACATCTCTGGGCAGAATTATGGTTTGAAATGTGGCATTTATTTAACAGAACATAGAACTTTCTGAATCTGAATCCTGATCATGAGACAGCAGTGTAAAACAGCAGATATTTTTCCTTAAACTTTTAGGAGTGAATGAAGTCTTCAGCAAAACTTAATGGACCAGATTTTCAGTGGGTGTAAACTGGTGTAGCTCCCTTGACCAGGGGTTCTGATTTTCTTAAGATGTGCACATCAATCAAAGAACAACCATGAGACATATATAAAAACAAAACAAATCTAGAAAGTCTAGACACTTGGGGATTTCTGTTGACCAAATCATGAACTGATTCCCAGTATTTCTCTTTGGGAAGGAACTGAAGTCATTGTTCAAGTGTACAAATAAACTGGATCTAGTGGGGATAATATTAAAAAAATTACACTGTTCCATCTCATAAAACTATCAATTACATGGTATTTTTCTTCATTTGTGTAAACTTTGTGTAAAATAAATGTTTTTACTTAGTTCTGGGTAGACAGTGGAGCTGGCATAAATTTGTATGCTAATATAAACAATAGGCTAGGAATCTGGTTAGCAAACACATTGTGGTTTTATTCAAAGAGCAGTACTATCACAAGGAAAACGAATTCAGATACTGCACAGTGTCTATGGATCAAGAGTTTTCAAAACCACCTGCCCTTTTTGTTTTCCCCAGATAAATCCTGTTGCCTTTGTTTATAGATGCTATTCTGCATGGAAGGAAACTGGATTACTTGCTCTTTGTATACATATTAGATAGATTAGATAGGTAGCTAGATCTAATATATAGATTAGATATCTTGGTTACAATTATATCATTTACATTTTCAGAATGTCCTTACATACATAGCATAATGAGAGGTATTCAAAATAGACTTTTAATAAACCAATATATTAACAGGTAATATAATTTGACAACAGGGCCTTCTTTTGGGAAGCCCTATGTTGTGAGTATTGTGTCCATGTTTTGGAGGATGTAGTAATGGGTGAACCTCAAAAGGTACAGAGGTTTGGCTGGACTAGAGAATGCACCTAAAAAAATCATATGCTTATCCAAAGACCATATGACTATCTGAACTTCTGGGGTTTGCCAAATTGCAGTGGAAAACACATGAGAACAAGCTTTCTTGTGAGATTTCTTGCACTCTCTGCTTCTGGTCAGATTAGAAATGCCATGAGAACAGTCTTTCATATGGTATTTCAATACCTCTATTGCTGTTCACAGCCAGAATTCAGAAGTACAGAGAGGTAGAAAAACCCAAAATAATGGAAAATATATTGACTTGTTTTAATTTTTGACCTCCAAACATAGGTTTAATTTGTATTTTCAATAAAGTCAATTTTATTTCATCCAAGTTGGATTGCCTATCCCTACTAGAAAGTCTCTTAGTTGAAATGTCACCTTTACTCCTTTTTGTTTTGTTTTTTTGGAGAAAGGTGCACTCTCCTTGGGAATATTTGCAGGACACTGAACTCAGCAAAAATATGTCAAGGATTAGAGTAGTGGATTTGGCCTTTGACTGGGGAACTGCAGGCCAGTCCTGCTGACTATGAAGAGGAGTAATTGTGATGGAAATCAGCTTAGATCACTTCACCACACCATTGTGAGACTCATTATTTGGGATCAGTTTATGGCTCACATATGCAAGAAAAAAATAAGGCAGGACAATCTATGTCCATTCCTTGATCCAGATGCCTGAAAAGTCTTAGGGCAATCAACTAATGGCAGAGAACCATTGTCGTGTCTTGTTTTCAAGAAAGGATCAGTTCCCTTTGACTCCCACTCTAGCACCTTTGGTGAATTACTCTCTTTTGATATTTTCCTTCAGGTGGCTGGCAGGCAGGCAGGCAATTACCCTACCCCTTCAAGAACAGATGATCTTAGATTAGTTGAACAGCAATCATGATTTGTCTTCACACCTAAACTGAAGCAGAGGGCTGCTTCCTGTTGCTGTCAGCAATTGCTTTCGGACTGTTTTTGAGATAATGAACACTCCCAGAAGAGCCAAAACAGCTTCTTTTAATCCTCCTTATTACATAGAGCAAACTCAGCTAGTCAGAACATGGCACTGATACCATGTGACTTAGGTGACCAATCACAACAGAAAAATTTGTTGGAAAACTTTTGTAATCATCTTAATACCAAAAAAGAGGAGGAAAAGTACTGAAATTTTATAAATTTATTCGTAACCCAGAAAGTTGACATCTTCCAACATTCTCTGGCATTTTTCATGTATCACAACTATCTTCAACCTTGGAAAACATCAGTTTGGGGATCACCCACCAGAAAAAGAAATTTATGTGAAATCTCAAAACTGGCAATCACAAGGGAGGAAAGGTCCCACTCATTCAGGTAGATGGCCTTCAAAACTAAAAGGGTTAGTAATATGTCAGGTTAAATAAACCTCTCACAGTTTCCCATTTGTTATTTGAAGACTGGTCAAGTTATGGAAAAGCATTTTAATTCATAGTTCACAGATTTTAAAATAAAAATCAATACAGCACATATTTTTCTATGAGTAATGTCCAGAGTTTTCCTCCTAAATTACAGGTTGACAGATTTCCATTAATTATATTGTCTTGAGATTATGTGATTGTGTTTTAATATGAAGAATTAATAAAAGGTATATGAACTTTTATTTATATAACCCTATAAGAAAGGGTCAATGTTTTTGCCCTCTAACTTTCTTCAGCATTTAGATTTATAATGAATTTAATTCTACAAGGAAGAGCATAATGACATGAAGAGATTACCCCTACCCTTTCTACCTCCCACCCCAGCAAAAAGAAAAGGAGGGGGGACAAAACCCCTTTAGAATATCTTAATTTATATTGGCTTCATTATTCTCTAGATAAAAGGCTACTCAACATAAAATGAGGACTCTGAGTTCAAACTTTTAAAGAATTCACATATTTACATCAATTTTTAAAAGGTTTTATAACTAATGAACTCGGATTTCTTTTGGCATGGCATAAAATCCATTTGTACAGTTTTTAATTAAAAATGCAGCCTATGCAATTAAAATTAAGGGTAGAGACTTCATCAGATGTCCTGTGAGAACCCCAGTCGAAAAAATTATGTTAATGCTGTATGTCCTAAAAGCATTCTCTGAATGTTGGAAACACTTTATGAGAAATTATTTCTGCCATACAATAAGGATTTATTTAAAGTTGATAATTAGGAGCTTTTAATTTTGGAGTGTAAGGACCTTGTTTATCACTAATCACTTTGGCATTTGCTATGTGTTTGCAAATCAGCAGTAGGAGCATTTAAACTGAGTAAAAAAAAAAGAGAGAGAGAGAGAGAGAGAGAGAGAGACCATACACTGAGTCATGCCCACAATCTATAATGCAAATAATGCAATGCATACGTAGACAGGGGAATTCCTAATGTGAATTTTAATATTTAAAGTAACCTGTGCTCTTATTGAAAATATTAAGACACTTTTATGTTGAACTGATTAAAATTACATTTGAAATAACAAATGAAATGCATATGCAAAAAATATAAATAACCCCATTTAATATTTTGCCCTATATTTTATAGAAAAGTGAAGTTTAATGTATTCAAAAGGTGCGATATTGATAGCCCTAGGGAATGGACTTCATTCTTTATCTATATAACATGAAAAATGTGGTCAACGGTGGGACAGGCTTCCCCACAGCCATGGTTTCTGAATTGAAACCTGGAGGGCAGTCCTCTAGTGATGATAATTATTTTTATTTATATAGTGCTGTAGATATGCATGGAGCTTTACATATATGTAATAAGATACTGTGTACTTCTTACCCTGAAGAGTGAACAAGTTAAATGATATACAGACAAAATCAAAAGGGAGGGGAAAATGGGGCGTGACACAGTCATGTAATTTTGTGTTCAAGTTAGGCTCGCTTCATGCTGGGTCCAGGGATTTTCTCTTTTATTTTTTATATAGTTTAACATAAGACAGTGTTTTATATTTAGAATGGCAACAGAGGACCTGAGGTTTAGCAGTGAAAGGCAGGCCAATTTTAGTAGGAACTTAAAAGGGAAGAGTGGGAAAGTTTTGGTGATTTTGAAGTCTATTGGTTGGCATAGAGAAAGGGGCAGAGACATGAATGGCCGAAAGAGAGAAAGGGGTTAGTGGAGTGGGAACCATTTCGAAAGCATGAATGAGGGAAAAGAACAGCACCATATGAAGGTGCAGAGTTTCATGGGGCATAGAATGTGAGGATGAGGAAGTTGGACCTTGGTGAGGATTGAGGTCAGAAGCCAGTAAAGGTCTCAGGCAGGTGGGGAATGTGAACAGAGGTGAAGAGATATAATCAGAGCAGCAGGCAATGAAGATAATTTTAGCAGCAGTAGGCTGTATATTTTGGAGAGGTGGGAAGATCAGAAGGGGGAAGGCTGCACAGTCCTGGCGAGATATAAGCAGGGCATAGATGTGAGTTTCGGCAGTGCTAGCATGACGTGGCAGGAATATAGTTAGTCTGCTTGCAAAAGAATCTGCTGAGACTGCCAACAAGGGCACAACAATTGTAAAAGTAGATTTACTGTGATGTGGACACACATGTAGAATTAGCATGCATCCACCAATTCACTAAACAGACCAGCGAACAGATCTCTTTAAAACGGGAGTGACCAGTGCTAAAACCCATCTTTTGTATAATTTATATTAAGTAGTATTTTGAAGTGGAAATGTAACTGGTTAAAATATCTTTCACTCAGACAATGAGCTTTCTGCAAGTCTTCTTATATCCCAGAAAATGAGTCTGGTGCTCTCAGCTCTGTTACTAGTAGACAGTAGGACTCATAAGCAACAGTTTGAAGCTTTGGTATGGCTAGCCATCATTAGTCAAAAAAGAAACCCGGAGCTGAGTTATAGTAGCTCTTATCTTTAGAGAGGATAGTCAACAGCTCAGAGTTAAATCATAAACAGGAAAGTGCCTGCAGTGCACCAGCCATAGCTAGTATGCACCAGAATGTGTTACCTAGGGTCCCTGCATGCAAACTGATATTTATATCCCGTTTTTGACTAATGGTCTAAAATTTGGATAGAAACACAAATAATTGTCCTTATTCTGATCCTACTTTACACTGGTTTTACAGCACAATAATTCCAGCTGTATCAATGGAACCGTTCCTGATTTACACCAATATAAATCAGAGCAGAGTCATTTCCCAAAAACTACAAATGTCTCCAAAGACAACATTCTGTCCACAACCTCATTTTTGTCCCTCCTTGCACCCACAAGCCCAAAAAACTACATCAGGCCCAGACCTGAGAGGCCTCACAGTCTGGGCCAAAAAATAAATAGAAAAACATAATAAAATTTTAATGTGGGGCCTCAGAATATATAGTGCAATATTTAACTGAATGTACAAAAGATGAAAAGGCAGCCAAGATATACATTTTACCTATAATTCAAGAGAAGAACATAGAGAGGAAGTAAACCAAGTAGAAAAGAGAGTGAAAAGCATTTTGTAAAATAATAATGCTCAGGAACTTCAAAATACCCATAAAATTATAGTACTAAATTACTGGTGCTCTGTTGTATACATTTTTTGAGTTCATCAGGATCACCAGGTGAAAGGCAGTGAAAGAAACTGAGAGGAAGAAAGTGAGGCCATCATGAAAGAACCACCCACAGGAATATTGGAAACAATGGTCCAGATTCACTTGTGTTGGGGCTGGGAAGTGTACATTAGGGGCTTCTTGTGCTCAGGTGGAATTCATCCCAAAGGGAGGATGGCAGCAGTGTTAGAAAGTTTTGACTGTACTTAGTGGAGGCAGTTTTAATTATTGCTGGTGCCGCATATAAGCCTTTCTCAGCAAAGGCTGGTGAAGGGGATTTGTGGAATCAGAGCATTCAGCCATTACCATGCCTCTTCTCCAATGCCATTTACTTTTAGAAAACTGCTAATGCTCTGTGCCTTAGCCTTCTCACAGCAGAATTTGTTCTCTCTGGGCCCAACACCAGTTTGTATTTTGATTCACATGCCAGAGTCCTCCCTGCACTGAATCTAACCCAATACCTGAAAAAAAAAACCTCCTTACACAGCAATAAATCTAACAGAAAGAGATATAGGTGTGCTTTTCTTTCTGTAATGGTACTTTTTAATCTTTTACTCTATATTTTGCTATCTTCCTGTTTAGTCTCTCTCCTCACAGTCTTTCAGAAGGACGACAACTCCTCTTTCACAGTCGACATCCCCCAACCTCCTCAATCTAACCCATACAACCAAAGGAAAATCTGATTATAAACCAACAAAGTGCACCTGAAACTGCAACCTACAAGTTTTGCTTGGTTTTTCCACAAACCTTGCCAGCTTTGAGCAAAACTAACTATCTAAAAAGAAAATACAATGCTTCAAAATTTCTGGTCCCATTTGTTTTTCTGGCCATTTGAAGAGGTGAAGAATGATACCTGGTTTCCAAAAAATTAACACACACGAATTAAATCAAGGAAAATAGAAAGAGTTTCTTAAAAGATTTGTCAGAAAACATTTTCAGAGCCTTTGCTTACCTCAGCTGAAAATGTTGAAACCTATAATACAAATCTATGACTTTGTCATTATGGTAACACCCAGGGCACTATATCTGTTTTTCATTTGTCTGTTTGTTTTTAACCAACAATGCTTTGTAGATATTAATTTACATTTTATTATTTTCTGCTTAACATATAGTAGCTTCAGCTTTAAAGTTTCTTTTTTAAAATAATATCTATCCTAATTAGGAACATATGAATTACATAGTGAGAGTGAATCAAGTTCGTTCCAGTATCCTGTTTGTACACAGTAGCCAATACCAGCTGCTTCAAAGGAAGATGTGAGAAACCCTGCAATAGGTAGCTCTGGAATAACTTGCCTTTAAGGAAAGTTTCCTACTAACCCCAATAGATAAAGCTTGAATTATCCCCCTAACATGGGGTATATATCCCTTCCACAACTTCTATTTTTTGTTAAAAAAATTCTATTATAATTTAATCTTCTTGTTATCAATATAAAAAGCTGTTTGAATCCTGCTAAGATCTTGGACTCTGATCCAGAAAAGGATCCATGTGTTTAACTTCAGTGGGATTTTAAGCATGTGCATAGTTAGCACACACTTAGGTGCTTTGCTAAATCAGAACCTTGGCAATAGAGGAACTTCAGATTGTTCAGGTTCAGTTCAGAAAACTTCAAATGTTTATATGTTTACCTGTATCTCTTTAGTCTGCAAAATTGGACTGGAAATTTTAGGAGTAAAGGCATTTTGGCATAATGACTGATACTTTCTCCTTTTGTTCCTGGCAGAAATGCTATATAAATAACCCCTCTCATGGAACTTTGGAAATCCTGTTTCCAGTATCAAAATGTATCTAAAAGAGTTTATATTGTGTACCAATTATGACGAATGCCACTGAACTAAAGTAGAACGATGTGGCCTAGTGGATGGAGCCCTGGGAACTAGGAGAATTGAGTTTTAATCCCAGCTGTGCCACTAGTCTGCTGTGTGTGACCTTGGGCAAGTCACTTCTATTTTCTGTGCCTCAGTGTCCCTATCTGTAAAATGGGGATAATCACACTGGCCTCCTTTGTAAAGCATTTTGAGATCTATTGATGAAGAGTGTTATAAGAGCTACATATTATTATTATAATTAGTAGTAGTATTGAAGAAATAATTTACTAGGTTACCCCTGAATATACTTTTCCCTAGGAGTATTAGTTAATTGATAATCCTCAAATATAAATATTACATGGATACATTAAGAGGCAGATATAATTTTTCTGTGCTGCCATTCCTATACTTAACATGCATGAAAGTAATGTACTGTCAAAATATAGAGGAATGGAATGCAGTGTATACTAATAGTGACTATATATTCATGAAGCAGATATAGTGCAGACTAAGCTTTTGCCCTACATTTTCTATCATTCCCCCCCCCCCCGCAACCCTGAAACCTTGACCTGGAGAAATCACCTTCTGGCTGACGGGGGGTTAGGCAATATTTCAAAATCTGGTCAAGATTTTACAACACCAGATACTGTTTCATTCTCTGTGCTTTTTCTGAGCAAAGAATTTTTAACTAGGGCAAACTGTCAAGTATGCAGTGGTTTTGTAGGGAGGCTGCAAGCCAAGGAAAACTCTACTTAGAACACCACATTTATTGATAAAGACCCATACAGCAATAATTAGATGGACAAATTCTATAAAAATGGCTGGTCTGTAAAGAAAAAAAAGGAATGGCTTGTTACTGTACACTCATAGTGATATGGTACAAACTTCCCAAAGAGTATTCATACTGGGTTTGTAAAGTCTTTTATGGTCTTTAGAAAAACGATACATTAACATGATGTTGCTTTGCCACATATTGCATATTTATGTAAAATGTAAATTAGCAAGGAGGCATGTTCTCTTGAAGATTTTTCCCATGCTAGAATATTTTCAGTTTTCCTGCCAAGAACAGTGTTGCAACCTCTGGCATGCAAGTGTTGTAAGGTTGTGTTTTTTTTTTTGTTTTGTTTTTTTAAACTTTGTGATAATTAGGAGCCATATTATTGCAAGCTTATGGAACTTCAACTTCAGTTGTCCAACAAAAGTTAATATCTTTTTCTTAATTGTTTCTGACATTTCACCCATTATTCCTTGAGCTACCTCAAAGGACATATATACCCAGTAATTCTCTTGCAAAAGAGAGCGTGAGGTGCAGAAATGTAAACACCACACTATGTGCTGTTAGAGCAATCAGAGCTCTAAAATATGAATTTAAGGCTCCAAAATGATACAATCAAGAAAAATAAAGAATCTGATACAGTTGGTGTGGCAACTAAAAGAACTCAGTTGCTTTCTCTTCTTTCAGATATCCAGAACTAAACATCAGGAGCAATTAAAAAATTGTGGTCTTTTGTAAATTACTCCCAGAAGAAATCTTGGAAATCTTTCATTTTAGTCATTTCGGTCCACTGAACCATAAAGCTATTATGAACGAACAAAAATACTAGAGAGAAAATTGAAATACAACAGTAATTAACAATATGAATATATCAAAATAAAAATGAACTGGCAGGGTATGGTCATGAAATGTTTTGAAGCTGAATTGATTGACATACAAGTAAGGTATCTTTAATTTGATACTTTACTACTTACAAGTGGACAGAAGAGTCACCAGTATTATCTTTTTAAAAGTACGCTAACAGTTCATTTTGATGGTTTTTGTCTTTTTAAAAAATTCAGTAGCTATATGCAACTTGTCCATTTTGTTTATCTTAGAAAAATAATAACTCTCATTTTAGGATCTTACTTTCTGTTACCATATGCTAAATGTCAACAAAGGATTATAGAAAAAAAATCATTGAAAATGTGCAGCTATCACAAATACAGATTTCCCTATGGGTTCTCTAATACTTTACAGACAAATGTTAAAGATTTATTGCACATGAACATCAAACATGGTTTTACTACAGTTCTCATTTGGATCAAATTGACACATTTTACATTCATTTTAGCCTAATGAGATTCTTTCACTACACATTATATTCCAAGTGACCTCGTGCATTAAATTTGTGGCATGGAACAAACCCACTGATATAACAAAGCCCTTTTCTTACCAAGTTTCTAATAAAAAAAAGAAAAAAAAAATTTAACAAAATAATAAATCTTGAACATGTACATTTATTAATTGGTACTCAACAGAGAAAAAATATTGTGTAGATTATTATATTATGCCCAATTTTCATTTTCACTGTTTATAGTTTAGAACTCTTTTGAACTTGGATTAGAACCTGAATAGTTAGCAGTTCAGACATATTTTCTGATTTTTAAACTGACTCCTTCCTCTTTAATAAAGGGCCTACTCCTGCAGTTTTTACTCAGGCAAAAATGCCCGGGAAATTTTGCTTAAGGACTACAGAATCAGACCCCAAATGATCAGCTGAACCCACGCAGTTAAAACTAGGCCTTTCATTGCAATTGAATATGGAATCCTTGCCAACAGTTTTACAAAATACAATATTTGCTTTTGCACATAGTAATTTTTTACAAAAAATCTGGCCTGGAAAATAATTTTTTGGATTATGAAAGTGATTAGTAATGGAATGTAAGTTTTTACCATTGTGTTGTAATATTGTATTAGAAGAAGGTAGTAAATGACCTTGAAAGGAGGTGAAAGGAAACTAGAAAACATTAATTAAAATTATTAGTGCTGTTTGAGGTGCTTATCTTGTTTATTACTAAGGTGTTGCTCCCTTCTGCATAATTAGGGATAATTTTACTTACTTTCAAGTCTGTAATTTTAAATATCACAAAGTTTTATCTTCAACAAGAAGTAATTCATTATTGGTTTGTATGTAACCACTTGATGTTTTAATCAATATATGCAACTTCCACAAAGTCTGTTATATTTGTCAAGAGGTTTTATACATCTTTTATAGTCCAGGATTAGGCATGGTATATGAAGCTGAAATCCCATTTGGTAATGAAATTTAAACATAATTCTGTGTTTATCATGTGAAGATATATATTTTACTTCATCTGTCCCTTTACATTTCCCTTTATCCATGATTATTGGAGGACAATGATATCTGGAAAACAAACCACAGTGAAGTTAAATCCATTTGAACACAAAGAGTTACTGTCAGTTAATCCTAATAGAGACAATACAGATTTTTTAACTAAACTGCTTAAGAAATGAATATGTCTTGCATGCTTTCAATTTGTTTTAAATCCTAGTATGCTGAGCTCTTTGCTGTTGTCTAATATTTGCATAAAATATTTAATCTCACACTTTAAATTAATGATATTAAAGGTCTAAATGTTTGAAAATTGTTGTTGTCAGAACAATGTAATCTTTTCTCTCCAGACTTCTTCACATAATTATGGTGCCCTTATCCTAACATACTTATAACCTTCTTCAATATTGTCCTGCACTGAGTATACTCTGACAGTACTTCTCTTAATTTTGAGCCTTCTGCACTTTTGAGGCAGGGAGGCAGTAAGAAGAATGGGAGGAAAAACCTTTTATTGGTCAGGACATGCAGGAGAATGAAACAGGGAGATGGGCATGCAGGGGGATGGATTGCAAGGGAATGGAATGTAATAGGAAGGCCACAAATTTATTAACTTTTGTTTTAATGGGAGGAACAAACTCCCCATATCAGGCATTTACTGTATTTGGGATCCAGTGCAGTGTCCATCTTGCCGTGAAGGAAAAAATCCTTTCTGATCCCAAAAACTAACCACTGCTCAGACCCACAAGATCTTGGAAAGGCAGTTCAAGCTATACCTCCATTATAGGGCATGCAGGTGGGGCAGCAACCACAGCAGAATGCCTGCTGCTTGCCCTCAGGGCTCCACAGACAAGAAGGGGAGGGTCATGAGAGACTGTGAGCTTTCCCTTTCCCCTTGCCACAGACTGGCCAATGGCTAAAAAAGAGAAACAGAGAATTTTGTCCTCCTGTTTGGTTCTCCTCCTCACTCAGGCACACAATCTCTATGTCCATTTTGGACAGAGAAAGAGAGGGGAAGAACTCAGTGCAGCCAGCCCTGTCCATCCCTCTCATCTTCCTCTGAGGAGCCCGGGGTTGTCATTTCTCTGCTAGTCTGATGAAACATTCCACTCCCCTGAGATGCAGGGGGGAAGGGGGGGTATTTTTCACTGTGCAATGTTTATAATAAAATATCACTATTATTTTATCTGGAATAGAACAATTAATGATATACAGGGTATGTGAAGCCCCATAATTTTTCTGACCACTGGCATAGTGGTAAGAAAGAAACATACTATTGCTATGAGGTTTTAATTAAACCATAAAAAACTGTAAAATGTCTACAGAGCACATATTAGAATAGGTGAGAAGCTTCAATTCATTTTCTTAAATTTACTGAACAAGGAGCTTCTGAATGTTTGCTGGTTTAAGGGATGGCATAATCCTCAATCCAGATGCTACAGTATATAAATGAACATATGTCTTTAATGTGCATGCTACACAAGAACAGACAAAGCTTTAGTAGACATAGCCCATGTTCAGAGAATAGGCTGATAATGAATATGAATAATAATCAAGCTCAAATCAGTAATATTCTGCCATATGTCCCTAGAATCTCATGATTTGAAAATGTAATTCACATTGCACATATTCAGTATATAGGGTAAAATTTAAATATTATGTATGCAGAGCAATATAGTCTGACCTCATATCATATGTCATGTTTATTTACTGATGTAATTTCTCTCTCTGTCTCTTTTCTGTATATGTCTCAGTGATAATATGTGTCGAGCCTTTCATCATTGACTTTACAAACTTTGGGCCAAATCCTATATGTTTCACTAGCTGAGTAGTCCCATTGACTTCAGTGAGACAATATCTGATTTTATACAGATCCCAAGGAAGATCTGAAACATTCGTAAGATTGGACTTCTAGAAAAACAGCTCTCAATTTTGATACAAACTTTGGATACAAGACCAGATGCGAAATATGGATAATGTAAGTTTCACATATTCAGTTGCACTTGAACTTGCATGGGTAAGATGGATGGAATTTGTCCTTCTATAAGAGATATATGTGAATTGCCTAAGTCATCACTAAACTTAATCTCTCAGGGGAGTATGGCAGATCTTTAACAACCTATAGCAACACTACTCACAACCTGCTGTATTATACGGTGGATAAGCCCGTCATTTATTCTCCCAAATCTCCCAGTTTATGTGGCAGAGCTGCAGTGAATTATGTGGCATACAAGGAAGTACAATAATTAATGGGAGCAGAGTTTTGCTCTGGCCACATTGTCTCCTGCAAACATCTCCCTTTCTCTTCAATTACTGTGGCTTCTTATGCTGCTGACTGCCCCGGTTACCACAAATTTCTAGCCATGTACTGTCTCACCTCCTACAGGCTTCCTCAGATCCACAGGAGGGTTGCTGTTAAGAAGCTGCCACATGCCTTCCTTGTCTCCAGTATGGATAGTAAAACTTAACTTAGAAACCCCCAATGACTTCTAAGAATTAGTGCTGGCAGGTTGCTAAATGTTCTTTTCATGGCTACTTTCCTAATTCTAGAAGGGTCTCCCTTTCACTGCTGTCCTTTGAAAAGCAGCAGCACAAGAACAGGCCCAGGAAATTGTCACTTCACCTGAAGAAACCACAGGACAAAGGAAAACAATGGAGGAGGAAGGCAAAGAGGCAAATGGAATTCAAGAGCTGAAGATAGCAGTATTTTGAAGGATTTATTTGGCACTAAAAGGGATGTAGGTGGCAAGCTGGTGAAAGGACATATTACGCTGTCATATTCTCTACATGGCCACATAATCTCAGTACTCTGAATCTTGGACAGGAATTGAAGAACATTCCTGTAGCCTATTGGAACTACAAGAAGGATTTAGGCCGTCAATATTTGCTATTAATCCAACTAGGAATTCAATTTACTGTATGACACTTGGGTTAACACCTCTACTCTTGAAAGAAAAAAGCCATAGAATATTTAATGACCATAGGTTGTCAGGATTTCAGTTTTATGTCAAATTGAAAAACTGGTACATTTTTACAGCACAGTATCTACAACACTGTTCCGAGATACTGAGTCACTGCTGACTCAGAAAGAGTGCAGCCCACTGAGTCACCAAAACCACTCTCGACAGCATCCTGTTCTTCTCATCCAAACAATAACCATGCTTATGCAAACATTTTCTCCAGTCCCATTTGGGTTCCCCAAATGAAGCCAAAATCTCAAAGCAAAAGTTATCTGAAACTACTGATTTTCATCTACCTTGACCTCAAAAACATGCCAAGCCATGTTTTTTGTATGATTTTGACACAAAGGCATTAATCAGTGCAGGTTCCCTTCAGAGGTCTCAGAACAAAGCAGACCTTTTATGAAAACCTGGTCCAAGTTCTGAATTTGTAACAAAACTCAAAACTAGGGGAGTTTTGTGTTGTTTGTTGTAAACATTTCACACAGCTGTAGTGACATCTAGTGGAGAATAAAACCTCTGTTAATGGCTTCAGTATTAAGGAAAATCCCATTAGCCTTTATTTTTTTTAATCCACTGGGCAATAGTTTTCCTCTGAAAACTTCAACTGCACTCTGCGTGTCATTCATAGTGATTGAAAAAGAGTTTCATAGTCCACAGAGGATTGTTCATATCTAGAAATTTTTCATATCTGAAGGACCATATGGAGTTTTCTTCAGGATATCCCACCATATCTGAAATAAACAAATAGAGAGTCAAAATGCACAGGGGGAAAAAATCTCTAACGTCTAAATAACCCTGAAGACAACATGGTAGAATCCATTCTGATATCAATTACATCAGTGAATATCAGAAGTAACTCCCACTGAAATCAATATTGCTAAATTGATGTAAGTTAGATCATTACCAGATCCAGATCATCCTTCTCCACTCTCATCCTCATGCCTTCTTCTATACTGTCTCCCTATGCACCAGGTGGCTACCCTCTTCTTTTTCAAATCTCGCCTCAGACCTCACTAAAGGAAGTGAAGCCCACAGACACTAACTACTGTGGGGCTACTCACATGAAAGATTTTTAATTTGAGTGGATAAAGGCCCTTTAGAGAGACCTTTCCTCTGGATTCCCCAGTGTGCTTTACATTGTCCATCTTTGGAGTTTTGCACAGTGCCAAGCATGCTGTTAATACTTAAATAATGTTTTACATTGTGAGTTTTGACACACACAAATATGTGCTGGAATAGAAGCTGATAATGGAAAATGTTATTCTGAAGATTTAAAGTGGTTGTTAACTGTCATGGCTGAACGATGGCAAGCTTAGGAGAAGCTCCTTCCCCACTTGACCAGCTGGTTTGATTGGGTCTCTCACGCAACCTGGGTGTGGCCACAAGGTAGAGTGTACCCTTTTAAATGACAAAATACACTGGGTGATTTTTAATTATTTACTTTATTTTTTACTAGCAATTAGAAGTTTGGCAATCAAAAATAAGGTGCACATGCTTCTCACATGCTTCTCAAGAGCTATATTATAGCTAACCAGTTTGTTGTTAGTAGAGACATGGCAACAGAGAGATTCAGCAGGAGATCACTAATATTCAGAGCACTTTTACTTTCCATTTATTAAATAAACTGAACTGGGAGCATGAAACAAATCTTGATATACTGTTGTTATTATTATTCATTATTTATTTTATTCATTACTAATAAAGTGTCAAGTGAAGAAATCTACCTGCTGCAGTTTTACAGTGATGTAAATTATTATCTTTACAGTGCTAAATTTTTGTTCTATAGTGATATCACTATTGGTGAAGGAACTTCATAATGTTCAGATAAACCAAATCTCTTACTGCAGGTGCTTATTCTGGAGTTCATCTAAACAATCTAGGACATTTGGGTTTGTAAAACTGGGCTGAAAATCATACAATAACATCATTTCTCACAAAATTCCAGCACTACTTCTGATTCTGGACAGAGCCTGGAAGCACAGAGGATTAAATATTAAAAATAAACAAGAAAAAAAATGGACCTTAAAAAAAAATTCAGTTTTAGTTTGCTTTGAATTTTGGGTGAAGGTTCAAGGAGTCACCCAACCTGCTACAGGGACAGCTGTGAGGCAGTTGCTATTCTGTGATCAGTTCAGAAGCCAAATACTGCAAAGGTATTCTATTCTGTTCTATTCTATTCTGTGTAAGTTTTTATTCTATTCTTATCACTGTTGTATGTGAATGCCTCCCAGTAGTGCTTTCAGCAAAGCGACTACACGTCTGTCATGTGTTTGTTCTGTCATGCTCCTCCAAAGCGAGAAGCGTGTGCAGTGGAATGTCTCATTTTGGTAGGGATTTTTGTTATTATTTATTTATTTATTAAATGTTCTTGTTGCTATGTGATTATATTAGAGAAGGCACTTGGAGAGGAAAGTAGTGAGATTTGTGATGGTTTTTAGTTCCTGGCGGAGTTATTCTACAATTTTGGATCACCTCTGGGGAAAGTTCTGTTCTCTGCACAGGTGAGCTTTACTCTTATTGTTGAGAGTTCTTATAATCATAGAATCATAGGACTGGAAGGGACCTTGAGAGGTCTTCTAGTCCAGTCCCCTGCACTCATGGCAGGACTAAGTGTTACCTAGACCATCCCTGACAGGTGTTTGTCTAACCTGCTCTTAAAAATCTCCAGTGTTGGAGATTCCATGACCCTCCTAGGCACTTTATTCCAGTGCTTAATACCCTGACAGTTAGGATATTTTTCCTAATGTCCAGTCTAACCTGACCTTGCCGCAATTTAAGCCCATTGCTTCTTGTCCTATCCTCAGAGGTTAACAAGAACAATTTTTCTTCTTCCTCTTTGTAACAATCTTTTATGTACTTAAAAACTGTTATCATGTCCACCCTCAGTCTTCTCTTCTTCAGACTAAACAAACCCATTTTTTTTCAACCTTCCCTCATAGGTCATGTTTTCTAGACTTTTAATCCTTTTTATTGCTCTTTTCTGGACTTTCTCCAATTTGTCCACATCCTTTCTGAAATGTTAGAAATGCACCCATATGCACCCATAACTGGTCACAATACTCCAGCTGAGGCTAATCAATGTGGAGTACAGCGGAAGAATTACTTCTTGTATCTTGCTTACAACGTTCCTGCTAATACATCCAAGAATGTTTGGGTTTTTTTGCAAAACTGTTACACTATTGACTCATTGTTAGCTTGTGATCTACTCTGAGCCCCAGATCCCTTTCTGCAGTACTCCTTCCTAGGCAGTAATGTCCCATTTTGTATGTGTGTAGCTGATGGTTCCTTCCTAAGCAGAGTACTTTGCATTTATCCTAATTGAATTTCATCCTGTTTACTTCAGACTATTTCTCCAGTTTGTCCAGATCATTTTGAATTTTAATCCTCTCCTCCAAAGCATTTGCAACCCCTCCCACTTGGTATCATTTGCAAATTTTATAAGTGTACTCTCTATGCCATTATCTAAATCATTGATGAAGATATTGAACAGAACCGGACCCAGAACTCATCCCTGAGTGTCCCTACTTGATATGCCCTTCCAGCTTGACTGGCAACCACTGATAACTACTCTCTGGGAACAGTTTTCTAACCAATTATGCACTCATCTTATTGTAGCTCCTGGAGCTTTTTAGTGAATCCCTTGTGTTCTCTCTCTCTCTCTCTCTCTCATTTTTATTTTTCTTAATGAGGGGGGAGAAAAAAGTTTACATACTTTGCTCATTGTAGATGGGGAAACCAAATAAATTATTTTCCCAGCTCTGCCACAGACTTTCTGTGTGACCATGGGCAAGTCATTTTAGCTCTGTCCTTCAGTTTCTTCATCTGTAAATATGGCTAAACGTTGGCCATGGATCATTGATGGCCTGCAAAGCACATGTTTGTGATCCAAGAAGAGCAACGTGGTTCTGTTATGCTGGATCCTCTTGCTTATTTCCAGCTACCAAATTACATTAAAAGACATCTAAACATGCATTAAATACTCTTCCATGAAGACAATTGTTTTAGTTACCACAGGGATGTCACACCCTCGTGAATGGGAGATAATGTGGTCTTAAGACAATCTCCACACTAAAATATCATCCACGCTAAGAAAAAGTTTGAGAACATTTGGGATAAATAATAGCCTACCTCAGAGGAGTGTTATGGGCCTAAATTCATTAAAGTTTTTAAAGCACTTTGAGTTGAGAGGGAAATGAAAAGTATTATTATTATATTCCTATTTTATTTCCTCCAGAAATGTTTGGAAAAACCTCGCAGTTTTGTACATACTCTGTATTGAAATCATTATTTTATTTTTGCTGCTTTCGTGAAATAGTGAAAAATGTCTCATCTTCATAGCTATAATTTGCTACAGTTTTTGCCAATGAAAATGCATTCCATTTAGCAAAGACACAACTTAAGCCTCATAGTGCATGTGAAGGTGTTAAAGTCAAAGGGTACATTTCACTTAGTTGCAGTCTATTTTCATGGGCTGCATCTTACATGATTAGCAGTGTCTGGCTGCAGTTCGGAGACACTGAAGAGAATGGGAGGTCAGGTGGGTGTCTTGGGAAAAAATCAGACAAATACTATAAAATATGTGCAGTTAAGTGAGGAAATCAGCATCTGCTAGCTCTTTGTTTTCTTTCTTGTTTTTGGAACTGGAGGAAATATGAACACATTGTTTTTGGTTTTATTATAATTCTGAATGGAGAAACTGATGAGGATGAAGATGGCAGCTTAGGGAATATGAGTATGAAGCTACTAGTGACAACAAAATCTATAACAACTTAGTGATTACTATAACCACAGGGAGGATTAACTAGTCAAGGGAAAAAAGTACTAGCCTTTGACTTTTTACCATCAACAGCTACAAAACTCCCCCAATAAGAGTCCTTTGGTTTCAAAAAGGAAGTAGACGCAGGAGTTATAAGGCTTGGTACATACATCAGTGGCAGCTGTAGTAGACTTCTGATTTCTCCTTCTTCCACTAATAACAGACAACAGAGGCAGCAGTAACCAATTTTCATGTCATCTTGACATAAAGATTTGTCTCTTTCCAGCAGAACACAAACAGCTAGTAGTCACCCATATTCTGAACTGGCATCTCTCTGAAGCTGTTACCTACATCTCCAGAATATCAGCTTTCGTATTTTTTAAAAAGTAAGTCTCTACCTGTTATCATTGCAAAGAAACCCTCAAAAATGGGAACTGAATGTAACCAATGCAGAAACGTCTACATGAGTCTGCAGAGAGCCTGGAACAAAAGCATTAAGAGTTTTGAAGTGCTCTATTTATCTCTGTGAGGTGTTAACTCAGATGACTAGTGATGATTATTTAAATCTCAGTGTGAACTATTTAACTCTTTTATGTAAGAGGAGAGGGAGGATCACAGATGTGCACTGTTTACTGTGAGTGACATCTCATATTGGGGACCCAAGTGGGTAACATTTGGGAAATACCACCACTTTTTTTTTACCTTCAGTCACAGAGCCAAGCCCAATGAGACTAGGGGAGCCCCACCAAATGGGAACCAAGCAGAGCTCTGATTTAACATCTCCTTTGTGTGGCATCTCATTTTGGTGATTTACCTGGGTGGAGCTTGGAAGAATACTATTACATCCTCACTCCCCCAGTTCTGACCCTTGCTTTCTATCAAGCCACCTGAAGAGACTATGAATTGATGTGGGGCATTTTGAATTATATTTATAGAATGGCAGGGGCCATCTTCCATCTATCTCTGTTAAAAAACAACAACAAGCCAACAAAGAAGAGGTTGTTGATTCTTTGTCATTGGTATGTTCTTTTATTTATGTCAGAGCCCATTTAAACCCAAAGCTATCCTCTCCAGCGATGCCTGAACCTCCAGAAGGGTCCAAGGTTCTCTTTCCTCTTTGGACATTTCTGCTTTGCATCCTGCCAGTACAGCCATAGCTGATCTTGTCTGATCTGGCCTAGCTCAGCTCCCTGTTACTACAGCCATTCTAACTCTTTAAAAATTTCTTCTGTGACCTATAATTAATATTGGGAATACAGCTAGAACTAATAAATACTTTAAACTAGTAGAAACTTTTCACTTTACAGGAGTGTGGTTAGAATAATTAATTATTTATAAATGCTTTGTTATCATCAGTGATGCCACTATATATGTGAATTAATATAGCTTTACATCTGCTTTAGAGAGCTTACTTGATATATTGTTCTCAATTTCTTGATGTTTATACATGAGAATCTAAAGCCAAGACATTTCCTTTGATATTTGTCATATCTGTTGCTGTGGGAGGGTGGGGCACAATGTCAATTTGAAAAGTTAGTATGTGATTTAGGGCACCCCAGAGTTACTGTACATTTGAACTTGCTAAGTGGGAAACTCCCGTTTCCCTTCTCACTGGTAGTGTCTACAGCTCAAGTGGGGACTTGTCCCTAACAGGCAGTAGAGAGTAAGGGGGGAACAAGGTCAGACACTTGTAATGCTTATATTTTGAAGGTACATGCTGTTCTATTAGGTGCCTATTCTGGAAGACACTTAACAATGTGCTTAACTTTAAGCTTAAGTCCTTTTGACTTCAGTAAGACCTAAACATGTTTATGTGCTGTCCAAATTGGTGTCCTTATTATCAAATAGACTGCTGAAAAGAATACTGTGCTGTGTGAACTAAGTGAGCAAAAAGCATAATGTGAAGCACAGGAGTTTGTATAGAAGCATCCTGTAGATCTGGAGCTGTCTGAACCTTGTGTCAAAAATATTTCACGTGTGTTTATAAGCAGGTGTAGCATTTACATCATTCTTTTAGGCAGAGGGGAAGATCACAGAAATGAACAAGTTTTCAAAATGGCACATGAGAATCCCTCCTCTAGTCCCATTAATGATACCCTGAAGGGAAGAAAATAAATTCTGGATCTGATTTGTGTAAGTGTCTAAATTGGAGTGCACCAAGAGATTGTATAAGCTCTGTAAGCTATTCATGTTACCTGTGCTTTTTACACCTAAATGTACTGAACTCAGGCACTCTGCATTAAGGCAAATTGATGTCAAAGAGGGTAAGCAATGGGTACTGTATGAATAAAGCAAAGTGTATTGTGCTTGGCCTATCTTGTAAAAAGATATGCATTGAAAAGGAATAGCATTGAACTAGCATAAGTAGAAAAAGCATATTTGAGTGTCTTGTTGTTTTGTTGATAGAAAGGTAGAAAAAAATCATTGCCAGCAATTTGTTATGCCAGAAAATCATACTTGTGACTATTTGCAGCAGGGTGGCAGATCATTGCCAAGGGAATATCCTAGGCACATTCCTGACCTATATACTATCAAATTATTTCTGCTTTATGTTAGCCTCATTATCAATAACCTGTAAAATGCCTATGATCTTAACAAAAATGAAAGCATATTGCAACTTGGAATCCATTGTGTTTCATCTTTTGGTTTATCTCCTTTAGCAGGGTTGTTATTTAGACCAAGTTAATATTAGTATTTTCTATGAGCATATTCACTTCCATGAACCTGATATCATCACTGTGAGCTAGCACCCATAGGACTCAATGACACCAATCAAATGACATACGGTCATGGATTGCGGTATAGCTGTAGGCTATATGAAAGGTAGTGAGGAATTACCAACTTGTATTATTTTGTTCCACAGGGAAGTGTGGTGGACTTTTTTGTTACTTAATCAGCCTTATGTCCCATGGTTGCTGAGACAGGGAAATTTCATAGAAAACCCTTCTTGAAACTTCATAGTAAACTCCAGAGAAAACTAATTGTGGTGAAAGTAGCCCTTAGTTTAAAGGGTTTGTACAGTAAAATCTCATGCTATCTTAGCTTCATAATATATGGGCCCTATCCTTTGTCAATACACACAAAGCTTTCCCATTGTTTTTATTGGAAGTTTGATGGCACGAGCAAGAGGCCTATATTTTCAAAAGTGACTACTAATTGTGGATGCTTCCGTGCCTGAATGCCCAACTTGAGACATCCAGGGCCATTGATTTGGAAGTCATTGGGAAATGAGAGTGCTCAACATCCTACAGGAGCTGCCCAGTAAGTTTCAGGATTGGACCCAAGCTGAGCTTCTTATGGAATTGAAATCATGCATCCAAGTCATTATGGCCCAGATCCCAAAAGGTATTTAGGTGCCTATCTTCCACTGGAGTTAGCTACCTAAATACCTTTGGTATCTCGGCATATTAGTTGAAATTCACAACATTGATTTTCCCAGTGCATCAAATACTTTACTCCATGATGATTAATATCAAGGACTGTATCCTAAATCAGTGGTCCGCAACCAGGGGCCCGGGACCCACTGTGAGGCCCCAAACAGGTTTCAGGGGTTCGCCAAGCAGGGCCAGGGCAGAAAGTCCCACCGCATGGGGCTGAAGCTTGGGGTTCCAAGCCCCGCCACCCAGGGCTGAAGCCAAAGCCTGAGCAACTTAACTTCACAGGACTCACTGTAGCATGGGGCCCCAGGTAACTGCCCTGCTTGCTACCCCCTAACACTGGCCCTGCCTTTTATATTCAGAAAAACAGTTGTTGTGGAGGTGGGCCGTGGAGTTTTTATAGCATGTTGGGGGCGCCTCAGAAAGAAAAGGGTTGAGAACCTTTGCTCTAAATAATGTTGAGAAAACTTAAATTTACTAAATAAATGGTATGGATGTAAATTTAGGACCCAAATCTGCCACAAGGAGTAAGGAATGATTGTTTATGTATGCGGATGACAGAATTGAGCCCTTAGATGTCATGACCTTTAACCTGATTCCGATTAGTTTATCCTCTTTTGTATTGCTGGTTTTTTAAATGAAAGAGCACATGCTGTAGTACTGTCAATGGTAACAGCTGCACATAATATATGACTGTAACAATTCTTGGGCTGAAATATAGCTGTAGCATTTAGGAGGGGAAAATTATGACTCCAAAATTGGTAAAACAATTCTAGCCACTATAAGATCTTTAAAAGCCAGAACACTTCTAAAACTGTTTTACAAGTGCACATGGTGAAACTGAAACAAATATTACTGTTTGTGAATGAAATAGAAATTAGTGCTTTTGTGTTCACCTGTAAGTTTTTCTTTAAAGCCAGTGATTGCATTTGAAACCTGCAATTCTCAACAAAAAGCAAAAAGTTCAGTGCTGATTGCTGGATATTTGGACCTCCCAGTGCAAACATTAACTGGCTGAGAGGCACTCTGGAATGTAATGAAGGAAACAATACTGGGAAAGGAGCCAAAAGCAGAAACACTGGCGCCTGGAACCTAGGGATTTGCCTCCTAGTAATAGGAGCTGAACGAGGCCCAACACTTCTGTTAGGCTGGAAATGACATACTGTGATCCTTGACTTAGCCAAAGGGATTTTAAATGGAGGAAAGAGCTGGCAAGACAAAATCTCCTGCACTTTTCACAGTGTTTTCTAAAACAAGCAAAGGAAATAAAGAGAAAAGACTGAAGTCTATTACATTTGATCCAGTTAAGGCAAGAGTGGAAGCTTTTTAACTGCTGTTATTATTTTTTGTACTTTCTCATCATGTCACACCACCCAGAAAGCACAGACATAAAGCAGAAACTTGAAGCTGCTTTCATTCAAGAAGAAGGGCACCCCAACATTGCTTTATTGACAGGAGGCCTGAAAAAACTGACAGCTGCAGAAATTGTACAGTTGAAGTTCAATTCCCAGGAGCAGGAACAATATACTGATGGTATTAATTCCGTTTGGAATTGTTAAAATAAGTAAAGGTTATGGGCTGAGGAAGGGACCTGATATTTTTTTTTCTTGCAACAAAGGCGAACCTTCCTTCTTCCCTTGTGTCCTTGGACTGTCATCTCCAACCTTTTGAAACTGTATCTGATTATCCATGTGGCAATTAATCATAATTAAGCAGGCTTGAGATTTGGAAAGGTACAAAGAAGGTGGCTATAGATCTGGCTTTTGTCCTGAGTAACCTCTTTTTTTCTTTTTGGCTGCTGAACCTCGTTTGGAGCCATAAGTGAGAAACTTAAAAAAAAAAAAAAAAAGAGTGAGAGAAACAAATACCTTCTCTCTCTCTCTCTTTTTTTTTTAAAGATCATAGCAACAAATGTCCTAGTTGTTCCTTTCTTTCTCTTTTTGGACATTATAGCCCCTGCTAAGTTCCAGCAAACTTGGAATCAGTTAGTTTCCAAGAGGAAGCTAGGTAACAAATTACCTTTCTAATGCCAAGTGATTTGGATCCATTCTTACAAACCAGATTTTTTCAATTTATTACAGGAAAACATTCAATCATTATATGCTGGCACTCTATCCGGGGCACATGGAATACCGTTCTACCTACTCCACCCACATTGAGCTTTTTAAAGGCTTAGTAAGCCCAGACTGTCTTCTTATTAAATGTTTTATATATTTATAATTAAAATACTGAGCTGGCATTAGAATCATTTTAACAGATGTAACCTGACACAAGGCTTTCTCTACCCAGGGTCAGGCTAGAAAACAATGGGTTCTTTAACTCCTGCATTCTGCTCAGATTTCTGTTTGCACATGGGTCCAATTTGTCCCATTTATGATTAGGTTTAAGTAAGTTGATGTGCTATTTATTTAGGAGAATTGCCATTTCAGACTATTACCATATTTCCCTACAATATACATTACAGTGTGGTCTATGGCTGTACTGTCCATTATTGGGTTATTACAGAACAAACTATGGTCCCAATTCACCAAAACAACAACTAACTTGACGCAGGCATTAAGTGATTTATTACAGCGCTTTACATTGGAGTTAATGTGCATATGGCACACATAAGCAAATCAAAACAAAAACAAAAAACAGCCGAAAGGATCGTAGGGCCATGTGGTGGCATGTGAAAGGGACTTAAATGTCTATGTAATTTATTTAAACTTCAAATATGAACACTACCCTGGGAAACCTGAAGGGGCAGGTTCTGTCACCCTTACTCACTAATTTCAAAGGGACGACTGCTCAGCATGAGTAAGGGTGGCAGAATCAGGCTCAGAGTTAGCAGAACTCAGAAACACCCCATCAGTTAACAACCTCGCCTTCATTCCAGAAAACCCAGATACTTACTTTTTCTCTGTTGTTAATAAAATATCCTTGCTTCATCTTTGACATAGCACTGAACCTGGAGTGGGTGTAATTTATAAGGACTGGTCTAAAATATATGGCTGTTTCTTTGCACTCCCCCTTGCCTGACACAAATGTCTACCCCTCATGTAGTTAACATATTTATTGAAAACCAAAAATACAGTAGCTCTCCAGCTCCCCCCAGTTGTGGAATTCTATTCTGATCTCTTGCATTCAGAGCAACTCACATCATAATGATCCATCTGATGAAGTGGGTTCTAGCCCAAAAAAGCTTATGTCCAAATAAATTTGTTAGTCTCTAAGGTGCCACAAGGATTCCTCATTGTTTTTGCTGATACAGACTACCTTGGCCACCACTCTGAATCACATATCATAAAGTCCCATATACTTTCCATATATGGCCAACTGCCACTCCTACTCCTCTTGCTCACCCCAGCTGACTGCTTTAGAGTGTGATGAATGGGCAAACGGCAGCTAAACTTTGAGTTTGGAGAGACTTTGACACTGAAGTTTGAAATTCGTTTAAGCAGTTGTTGCAGCCCTAGAATGTATTTGTTTGTTGGATTGTTGGGAGTTCTGTTTTGTTTCTCTGTGTGTCTTCATAGCTGGAAACACATGATCAACAGCTGGAATTCACATAATAATAATTTAATAACCACAATTCTGACGCATGCCAAAAGCTACAATAAAATGGTGGCAAAGGAGAAACAGCCATATCACAAATGCTGTCTTTGTGGAACACACAAGGTTCTATTTTCTCACATGTAATTAAGTAACCAGTCACTCTTTCTTCAGTTTAGACATTGGTGATAGAAGATGCTATCAGGTTACAAATAACCTTTTTAAAAAAGCCTTTAAATTGGTCTGTTACTAATAATTCCCATGATATCCCACTGAGATGGAAATGTTTTTTTGCAAATTGAATGTGGCTTACTCCAAGTTTGCAACTTGTTTTATGCTCATTTACATGCAAATGTGCAATTTGGCTCAGTATTCTGGAACTTGCTGGCCCTATGAACCAGCATGGTGACCACAACATGCTCATGTAGTGTTCTGAGAACCTACATGGTGTTACCAGGAGAAGCATATGAGATGAGATGTCAAGTGTCCTGCAGTGTTGTATAAGGAGCCTAAGTAGCCTTCATCAGGTGGATAGAATGTAAGTCATAATGAGATACTTTATAGAAACAGAGGAAGTGTTGAGGAAAAAAGGCAATATAGGAAGTGATGCTTAAGGAAGCATAAAACAAGTGGTACAAAGGAAGGTAGCTGTCAGGAATCAGGACGTGCAGCAAAGCCAACTACCTGATTGGCTTCAGTGCCTGATTGCTTGAAAGGGTCAGCAGACCAGCTCTTAAGCCCAGTAACAGCCACAGTTCAGTGGGTGTACAAAGCATTTCCCTGCAGCTGTGCCTGCTTGGCTCTGCTGCAGGCCCTAATTCCTGACATTGGCTTTCTGAGCCCTGTGATGAATTTTAATTGCAGCAGCCCATCAGAAGGCCATGTAGGATACCCAGGTAGCAGGATAGGAAAAAACAGGGAGTACTGGCACATTCCAAACACCACGTAATTTACTTCATTCCAAATGCTGGCTGTTAAAGAAATTCACCATGTAGATCAAGGTCATGCCCATGAAAGGACCCTAAAAGCATCCCAACTGCTTCTATGAATTAAGGTCCCAGGGTGACAGGCAGCACTGCACACCATGCAACCACCACCCTAACAGGTTGTCAGGGGAAAAAAACAGCTGGAGGTATGAATATGCTGCATAGTGGACACCAACTGCAGCTCATAGGTGACATATATACTATGTTAAGTTATGAGTTGTCAAGAAAATCATCATTCCTAGTGGGAATAAAACTCACAAAGCACACCCCACAACTAGCTGCAGTTTGCACAGCATTCTATTCCACCATCATAGCCATGGCATGATATGAGATATCAAGACTTCTCTGCAATTTCCCTCACTGCTGCTTTTGCAGATGCTCCCTATTATTTCTTATGGTATTTTGTATGTACTTTCTGTAGCCATTGTCAGTCTGCTACATATGAGTAAACCACTTTTCTTGACTGTCTTGGTTGCAAGCTACTCATCCAGCAAGTCACTTCTATGCCTGGTTCAATTTACACTTAAACATCACATGATCCCAGCTTGACAGCATCCCTTTAATAAATTATACTGGGGCTCAAAATGGGTAAGGGTATGAATCTGGGGCTATGTCATGGCTGGTCCATGAGGCACATTCTCCTTTTCATAAAGAATCTCCTCGTATTTGACATATGTCCTCCCTAGCTCCCCCAAACTACAGATTTTGGCCCACCCACAGTGAGCACACCTGGTTTCCCTTCTTCTGTTAAACACAGTTCCTGAAGCGATACCACATAGGTTTTGCCAGTTCCTGCCCTGAAACTGCACCTCAGAGAGAGTGGGGTTCACTGTATGGAGGGGAAATTAGTGCTAGTGGAAGCAGCAGGAACTTACAACTAGATTTCTAGATGAAAATCCACTCAGTCCCACTTTGTAAAGCATCAGCTCCCCAGCTCAATTTTTCCAAAGCCACAAAGCCCCTTCCCCAGTGGAGGGCTTCCTTAATGCCAGCCATTTCGCATCACCTTCCTGTAGGTTAGAAGCCTGTTTGCTATATTTTGCTGCCTACCAAACTATGTTGCAATGAGTAGCATGCGGCTCAATGGCAAAGGTAGAAATTATTTGGAATGATAGATGAAAATCAAAAGAGATTCTAGTCCTGTGTTTAGTAGTCTATATTTCAGAGGGAGCTAATAACACAAGGTCTGGTAATTGTGCTTATGTTTAATGTGGGTTTTAAGCTGAATAGTAGATAGACCTCTCCAGCAAAACATCATGGCCTGAAGCCACACTATCTCAGTTTGTGATCTTGTCAGATTTCATAAATTAAGCAGGATGAATTTAAGTACATCGGTGCGAGACTTCCAAGAGTATCAGAAGTGCATTAGAACAAGGGTGCTAATGATTCACTGAGTATCATGCTTCCCTCTGAAGCAGTAATGAACAAATGCATCTGTGTGGTGAGTACAGTGTTGCTGATATTAGTCTTGCAGAAGAGATATAAAACCAAGGACCTCTTGGTGGCTGATTCTGATCTCAAAGACAAGCTTGAGTAATTCTCCTGAGTCAGTCATTGGAGCCAATGGATTAGTAAAAAATTATACCAGTGTTGCTGAGAGCAGAATTTGGTCCATTGTCATTAAAAGTGTCCATTGCATTTTCCACAAGAGCAGAGGGATTAACTCTGGTGTGTTGGCCAAATTCAGGTTCATTTACTGCATCCACCTACACAAACATCTCGTGTAATTTTGAAAGGAAAAGTTATTCTTAACTTTCCCTTCTAAATATTGTTTTATAATGTTACTGGGGAAGAATACCGTCCACTTTCCACCATAAATTTGAACTGTGACTGTATAAACTTTTTGGAAAGCAGTTTTAGATCCTCTAGATAAACTGAAATGTTGTTATATTTTGTCATATTATTGCTAACATATAGGAACATTTTTTCAGTATTCACTAAGAATGAAGAATGCCACTTACTGAAACACTGACATCTAAGAACCTAATCCCATGCACCAATATACAATTGTTTTCCAGATAATTGTCTGTTTATTTTTGGCTTGCAGTAAGGTTGTTTCGGCTAGCACCTCTGGAGGCAAAGACTTCCAGACATTGATTGCCCTGTGACAAACCCCTCTTCGGAGATTTGTCCTGTGTAATTCGATCACTGGGAAGAGAAAGTGGACTCAGCCATATCTTTATAAAATACTTGGCATTAGAAAGAAGTACTGAATCAAGATATTCAGAAACCTATTTGTACTCTATACAGATGTATGTAAGTAAAAACAAGTCTGTGTACAGTACGTCACTTACTTCCCTCTAAAATGCCACTCATTTGTGCTACCTGAAATGCTCTGAGGATTTGAACAGACTCACAACATTAGGTAGCATGAATGTGGAAGCCTTTTTGGTCATTCAGACAACTGTAGATCGCAGTCCTTGGCCTAATTTTGAATGCCTAATTGTCTCCTTTAGTTTTTGTGCCTCATTCTTGTCACTATCAGTGGAGCTGAAGCCTTGAAATGCCGGCATCCACATTAGTTTAGGATTCCTTCCAGGTCGTTTGGAATTCAAGCTTGGAACTTGATCCAGACAGAGAGCCACATAACGTAGAGCTAGGAGAACTTGGGAAAACCTGCTTGGCAAGCTAATCCTCACCCTTTCTCGGTTTAAAAAAAAATCCTATTTATATATAACAGAATCCTAAATTCACCAAGCTTTTAAATCTCACATGAGTTTGATTAAAGTAAATGAGGAATTTTAAACTAAAGAGGAAAAAAATCAGGGCAGCAAGAAAAAAACATGTTGGTTTTTTAATTATGCTATGGACTTGTTCTCTAATGGGTTCCCTCTCCCAGCCCACCCTGAGCACAGCAACTGGCATGTGTTGTGTTCTGCAGATGGATCAGAAGTGGCACAGATAGAGCCCTACATTGCTGGCACACAGATATTTGAGCTTGCGCTTGCCAGCTAGACTGATTTTCAGGGAGCTCACATCCAGTTGCTGTATGGGAAAAGGGAGGAAAGAAGTCCATTGGCACTAGTAATCCTTCACAACAGGCTCAGAGCTTCAGCCAAAGAGACTATACTCATTTCATGTTCCTTTTTCAACATGGCAGCAGGCTTACTGCCTCAGGAGGAGCTTGCTTGCAGTGTTTGCTGTAGCCGTGTTGGTCCCAGGATATTAGAGAGACAAGGTGGGTGAGGTAATATCTTTTATGTTGGTCCAATAAAAAATATTACCTCACCCACCTTGTCTCTCAGGACAAGCTTGTGTTTTATGCTCCCAGTAAATTTTATCTGTTTATTGCGTTTCTCACAATAGGGACGACATAGAACTCAGCAATAGTCAACATTAAGGAAACTCTTTATGTAGGCTGCTGGGCACACCCAGACCCTGAAATTCCCTGGCTCACTGAGGGCCTGATCCAGAAAGATCCTGTGGACCTCAAGGGGCTTTGCACCTTGCTGTATCAGGTCCACACTGAGGAACACAGCTTATGGTACATAGTGCAACACTGTCTATTTTTAAGTCCTGTCCCATTGCTGACTAAACTACAGATCAGCTTCTTCTTTTCAGGTTTGTTACCTTTTTTTATCTTGGTATGTCTTATGGTTTTGTTTGTTTGGTTTTTTGACTGGGCGGTGGGGGGAGGGGGGGATTTAAATGATGTCTAAGGTCTGAGATCAGAACTGTGTTCGCTGTGTTGAATCATGGCTTTTGCTGGCAGCTTTCCCTGAGTGATGTTCACAGACATTTTCTTACTTGATTAAAATGGGTTCTCTATTTGGTCTGAGGAACTTGAGCTCAGGGGAATGGTCAAATTACCTGACTGCCAAATCTGGATAACTTGCATGTTGAGAAGTGAGCAAGGCAGAGTTGTATTAGGAAAAGCAATCAGCAGGAAGGTGTAAGCTACCTCAACTTTCCAATGTGTCATTTACACCATATTTAAGTTACTCTACCAAGCATCCAACATTCCATCATCTCCTTCCAGTTCTCAGATTTTGCCTGCCTGGGCTCACAGGCTCCAACTCAGGACTTCCCGGGTGTCTTTCTATGCTGGTGGAGCTGGTATAGAGGGGCTAAAAAGCTGGCACATCTCTCCACTGGGGATTAACTGTGGAGGGGGCATGCCAGGGTGCTGAGCAACTGAAGTTACGTTGGACTGTACTCCAGTTATGCTGGTCTGCTGCCATAATTCAGAGAAGGTCATTGCAGAAAAGTATAAATTAGAGAAACCCCCAGGATTTTGCCAAGGACTGCAATCCGGTAGCTGGTAGTCCCTACACCCAAGAGGAGCAAAGGTAGCAGAAAGCCACCTTTCTCTTCAGCCTCCCTGAGTATAAGAATGGAGAAAGTGAGAATGGCGCCGTAGTCTTGAACATCTCCTTGAGCTTGCGCATTATGGGGACTGCCACTGGCATTACCATGTGTAATATGTGCTGCAAGTTCTTGTTATAGTTACTGTTGGTCTTTTTTTTTATTTGAAAAGAAAAGGATACATGTTAGTTTTGTGCAATAATTTTACTAATTCAGCACTACACAGTGAAATCCTAAGAATTGCTCTCTCTTTTGTGGGTTTTAGGTGTGCCAGACACAACACACATAACCTTAGATATGCCTGCTGAATCAAAGTAGAAAAGGGGCCATGCATACCGTTATTTCGGAGTCCTGCCAATAGTTGGGTGTGGTGTTTTGTTTTGTTTCCTGTGCTAATTCTGTGCTTTTCTTCAGCAAGCATCCTGCTGAGTAGTTCCCAAGCACCACTGAATATAACAACATGCAAGGGCTGAACTGGAACAGCTATGGGTGACTTAGTGAGCTGGTACTTTTATCTGGAAGCAGATCCTTATCAAACCCTAACCTCCAGAGTCTAAAACAGTGGTAGGCAACCTGTGGCCCACAGGCAGCCCTTCAGGGTAATCCGCTGGTGGGCCGCCAGACTTTTTTTTATATTTGAACAGCCGCCCGCAGTTCCCCGTGGCCATGGTTCGCCACTCCCAGCCAATGGGAGTTGCGGCAAGCGGCAGCCAACACATCCCACAACCGGCCAGCAGATCCCATGGTATGCAGGTTGCCCACCACAGGTCTAAGAATTAATGTAAAATAAATTAATACTCTTGCCCCTATGAATGCAAAGATAATCTTTAAAAGGTGAAATTAGCATTAACTGATGCTGTCTATCTAAGGGCATGGCTACACTTGCAGATGTAGAGCACTGTGAGTTAAACCAGCCCTCGGAGAGCACAGTCGGGAAAGCACTGCAGTGTGTCCACACTGTCAGATTCAAATGCACTGGAGTGGCCATATTAGCAGCTCTTGCAATGCCACAGAGAGCAATGCATTGTGGTAGCTATCCCAGCATGCAAGTGGCTGCAATGTGCTTTTCAAATGGGGAGGGGTAGGGTGGAGTGTGATAGGGAGTGTGTTGTGTATACGTGGGGGGGGGGAGAGAGAGTGGATTTTTGAAGACCTGAGACCGTGTCAGCATGCTGTCTTGTAAACTCAGACAGCAGCAGACCCCCCATCACCACCTCTCTCTGGCACACACTCACAGCAAGCAACATTCCACACTAATGGTTGCTTTGTCCCAGAGCAGATAAGCATGCCAGCTGCCAGAAACGGAGCTTTGAAAAGGCATATCTGCATTCCTGCAGCTGATTCCAAAACAATGACAAGAGTGGCCACTTGACTTAAGGAGATTATGGGATGTTTCCGGAGGCCGATCACAGCACAGTAATGAAACACCTCGTTCACACTGACGCTGGGGCATTTCAGCCAAGGCGCAGCAAGCGTTATGCTTCTCGTGGAGGTGGATTACCAGGAGCACTCCAGCCGCAGAGCCCAGGCACTCTTAAGTGCCTTGCCAGTGTGGATGGGTCATGAGTTAGGGCGCCTGGGGCTGCTTTAATGTGCTCTAACTTGCAAGTGTAGCCAAGCCCTTAGTCTGCTGACTGCTTGTAACAAGAGCCCTATCCATCTTAATGGGCCATTAACCCTTAAGCTAATGATCATTTAAAATGACAACATTGTTAGCTATTTCATTTCAAGAAAGAGGGGGATTATCACATCATAAAGATTTCTGGTGAGTGGTGTTTCTTATAGGTGTCTCAGGTAGGTAGAGCTTGGAAGACCATTACTATATCTTTTTTCCCCAATTCAATCCCTGTAGTAAAGCAGCCATGTCATGCTCATCTCATTTAGATTTAGTTCCAGTTACATAGAATGAAATAAGAAGTGAGCTCAGACCCAAAGCATTTTTCTTTAATATACTTTTGAATAGTTATTTTTCCTTTCTGAGTGCCTTTGCTCCTCCTGGTGTGGTTCTATCCAGGACAGGAAATGGAAGTGACAAAATACTGTTTGAATCATAGAATATTAGGGTTGGAAGTCCAATCCCCTGCAACCATCCCAACCAAGGCTTTGTCAAGCCGGGCCTTAAGTCTTTTCGAGTGGGTCCTAACCAAAGATTAAATCTTGCCCTTACATCCTGGAGCCAAATGGAAGGAGAGCAGTGCACAGCTCATTTGGTTAATCAGAACTATCCTGACAGCGAAGGGCATGGTGGCTTACGACAGGCAGACATGCGGTTGGAAAATAATTGGTGTGGCACACATTACTATTCCTTTAAAAAGGAGCAGGACAAACCCCTAGCTAGCATGTGCTGGTGACTTGGAGCAATGGGATGCTAATAGGCATATTAACCAGCTACCCCCACCCCCTGCTTTCCTAAGTGCTAGGTAGTAATCATGCCTGTAGATGCACAGGTGGGGGGAAAAGGAGAGACTCCTTCCTTCCCCAGGGCATCCATGCTACAGAAAGCAGGATTTAGCCCCAAGTAGAGATGCAAGTGGCTCAGATAAGTATACAAACATCTGAGTATTTGTAGGAACCAAACCAAGTCTCTGAATCTTTTTCAAGGTTTGTCCATTGCTAAATCACAGCATCACTTTTGTGTCTTGTGATTTTTCATTTGCTTTATGTTTAGCCTTTTCTTGAACCACTTAGCTTTGCTCCAGGCACCAAATCAAGTGGCTTTCTCCTGTTCATAACTGATCTCAGATATAACAAATCAAATCCTCAAAAAATGGCATATCAGTGCCTCCAATACTTTTTAAATACAAAACATAAACTTTAAATGCTAGGGGCAAACACTCTCTCCTCTGTCTCTTGGGAAAGTTTGGGGAAGTATTTTTTTTAAAGTAAATGTCCATTAGATATGAAGATAAAGAGAAACAGATGCACTCAAACTGTGTAAGATAGTGGGGTATAAATGTGACAGCTAACAGGTAAGAATTCTAGCAATGGAAGTGCCTGGTGTACTATTTGAAAAGAACTTTAAAATATTGATTTGAAGTCTCAATTCCATGCTCCCTTTAGTCTCTGAAATACTTTCAGAAAAAAATTTAAAAGTACTTATGGCTTTAATCCACTTTTGTACACTCTTTCTTCCTCTCTTAGAACCTGAGTCAGAGTCCATTAAAATCTCTCTGAGTCTTTCCACTGATTTCAATTGGCTCTAGATCAGGCCCTTTAGTGTATGGGCGTGTCCACACTGCGGCTGGGAGCATGCCTCTGAGCCCAGGTAGACAGACTTGTGCCACTTCAGCTAGTGTGCCAAAAGTAGCAGTGTTGACATTGTGGCATGGGTGGTAGCAAAAGCTAAGGGCTCAAGTAGGCTTGGACTTGAGAGGCTAGTCGAAGGCACTGCCTGTGTCACAAAGTTCATTCTGCTATTTCTAGCATGCTAGTTTGAGCAGAGCTAGCCTGAGTCTGACTGTCCAGGCTCAGCTGCAGGGTGGAGGTCCCTGTGAGACAGTAAACTGTCTGACTGTAAGTTGGCCTCACATAACCTGGCCACAGCCTCTCTCCATCCCCAGAATGAGATCAAGACACAGTGATCTCACTGTGAACATTAACTTGCATTGCAGTAGCTCAATTGGCTTTTGGTTTTTGTCAAATCAGAATTGGTTTTGTTCATTCAGATGGCTGGATTGGTGTTATGCATTCAGATTTTTTTTTTTTGTAGTTTAGCTCTTTGCTCCCCGTAAAGCTAGGCATGTTGAAGACAGTGCAGAGGAAGGTGAATGACAGAGTTCACAAGTCTTGAGGGTTTGTTTACTACTTTCTTGACCAGTTAGCCTGCTACTCCATGTATAATTGTAGGAAATAGTCTGTTGGTTGCAGATTTAATTCCTATGTGGTATCCCATCGCAAAATGTCATCTTTACACTTTGTTACATTTATACCAGCTCTGCTTAATGATACTGGTGTCTTCTTGCAAAAAGAAACATTCTGGGCCAGACCCTCAGATTATGTAAATTGATGTTGCTCCACTGATTTCAATAGAGCTACATCAATTTATACCAACTGAGGATCCTGCCCTGTATTTAGTAATTCAAATGGTGGTGAAGCCTATGATAAACTCTACATGTTTAAGCTCTTAGGGCTCAATTGGGCCTCAAAATAGGGAGAGAAGCAAGTAAAGGGTGTAATCTCCCTCTACATCACCTGTGCACCAGATCCAGGGCCAGACATGGTGGCATTGCTTGGGTCCCCCTCAGTGCATAACTAATCCAGACTAGACCTGTTCCGGTGCTGCCTTCCTTACAGGGGGTGGCAGGGATCAAGGAGAGGGTAGGAATATAACTCCCCATAGGTGCTGGAACTAGGGGTGCTCCCGCACCCCCTGGCTGGAAGTGGTTTCCATTATATACAGGGTTTACAGTTTGGATCAATGGCTTTCAGTACCCCCACTATAAAAATTATTCCAGCATCCTTGTAACTCCCACTGTCCCGAGATTTTACCATATTGAGTGGGTGTATGTGTGTGAGTGGCTGGCTGGCCCTTTAAGGAGAGTGGTTCAGCATTGTCTTTAATCTAGCAGCTAACCCTCACCTGATCCAGAGCCGGTGACTCAATTACAATGAGTGATCCCAGCTGTGAAAGGGTCAGGGCGGACTACATAGGCAGGGGAAGAGAACTCATGGAGTGAAGAGAGATTTTTTTTTTTTTTTTAAAAAAGGTGTTTCCTCCCTTTCTCTGAGAAGGGCCTGGTGAAATTAGGATGGCAAGGACCACAAAATGATGTAGATTAGGCCCTGAGACAGGGTCAATTAGAAGAAAGGAAGTTCCTAGAAGAAGCTACCAGAGTAGCTGGAGAAAGGAGTCAGTCAGAAAAGCTGCTAGGAAGAAGAGACTCTAGGAAAAAAAAACCTGGCAGGCAGTGCTCAGACAAAGATGGAACTCTGCAGTCTGTGGTAGTTGGGTGAGGAGCAGGGAACTTCAGTGTAGTTCCAGAGGGACTTGGCGCTTCTGTTTGGATTCTCTAGTTAAACTTTTGTTACCCCAGAAGGGTAACAACATTAGAAAGAGGTGAGCAGGCTGGAAGGTGGGGCTACAGAAGATGGAGCAAGAAACAGGCCATCATAGAGCCAAAAAAATGGTCAACAGGGCATACTAGAGACAAAGAACCTTGCAATGAACACAGATGCTAGAGGTATTACGGTGGTGAGTAAAATTACTTACAATGTAGATGTGGAGGGTCTGTGACGTGTTATGTCTCAGGCAGATAAAGCAGGGGAGCATGGCTTCTGCACCAACCTTTGAGTTTGGCACAGTGGCCATGCGTGTGAAGTATCTGCCTGAGATGTAATCCCTCTAGGAGCTCTCACTCGTTTGCTGTGCCTCTGCATTGCCACCTACGGCTGACTGTGGTCTAATGCCACAACTGTGCCTGTGACAATTAATATTAAGTCAATAATATCTGAGACACCCATAAGACTGCTTCTTCCCCCAAAAGCTTACAGTCTAGAAGACAGGCACCATATTACTAGGGGGGTGGGTGCCAGCACAACATCCTAGAACCTAAATAGACAAGAAAAGATGCACTGGAAAATCTAGAGGAGATGTGAATCAGCGATAAAGGATTAGATGCCAGGAAGGAACCTGTTCAACTCTGGATTTTCTAAAGCTTGCTTTATTTTTGTTACAGTTACCATCTTCATCTTCCCTGCCAATCCAGAGGAAATGTACTTGGGGGACATCAAAGGAATTCTGCCTTTTCTTACCTGTCATATTGCTAAATGGGGACATACATCAGCTGTAGCAAGTAAAATGTTGCTGGAAAAGTGATAGTCCCCTTGACCTTCATTTAAGTCTATTCAATTTGCACTTAGTTTTATTATCTGATTGGGGTGATTTCTTTTGAGCATAAAAGTAAGAATTAGTATCATTCATTAAGCTGCTATTTTGTCTTATTAGTAAACTTTATTTTTCATGTTTGTTGTAAGCACTTTTGTGGTAGAGACCATTATTTGATTTATATTTGTTATTACAAGATCAGATAATTATTGATTCAAGGCATGAGATACATTTTTTTCATTCACATAATCAAAGAGGGGATTCCCAATGATATTTGCTATCTCATCTCCCATCTTTTAATGTATACAGTGAAGTATACCACTTCTTTAAACAAAATTCTTAGCTTTGACTGTTAATTTAACCTCCTACAGATGACTATATAGTATCATTTACTGTTATCTATTTTTATTCTCCCTGGGGATTAGGTAAGCAGCTAGCAGTATTTCCAGCTGCCCTTTTTGCATCACTATTTTAAAACTATGTAGACCACAAAGAACATAATTACAAAAACAAATTTCTGGTCCAACTGCTCTGTTAATAAGGAGCGACCTGTGGTAAGTTCTGAAACTTAAAAAAGCCATCTCATTCTTCAGTTTTCATTAAACTGTACTTGCAGACAGTAGATATAATTGCATTTTTTTTCTTTTTTAAAAGGCTTCAGGTTACCTGAAGTAATTTGTATATTGCTCTTTTCACTGTGAGGCAAAATCATTTCTCTCAAAGGAAAACATTACATATGGGGGATAACTCTAGAAATGTTTTGCATTAGTGCAAAAATTGCATTCATGTACTAAGATGTTTAAGCTCCTACAAAGTTGTCGCCAACCATCTGCACTGCTGGTAGCACTAAATCAGCCGGTTGCATAGGCAAAGCCAATGTAATTTATCTGTCAGGCAGTATTTCATTTAAAACATATTTCTGTAAAAAATGAAATACTTAAAGGCACCCACTTTCCTACTTGAATTTGATATTTTCCATTGCTACATGGATAAAATTGTCTTTTTAATGGAGCAAGAAACTCTTTTGTGCACTGGGGCTCTTGCATTAGAAAAGGGGTTTCAATTTGCATTATGTAAATAGTCAATTATCAGTGTTGGAAAGACAAGGATCTTGTTTTGTTATGATGCTTCCCCCTAGCCCTTCTCTAAAGTACATATGGACTAAGAATGAAGATCAAGTGAGGCTTTCCACTGCAATTCTGTGACAAAACATGAGCACATTATCCAAATGAAGTACTTAGAAGCCAGGGTATTGTTTCATAGCTTC
Organism: Caretta caretta; assembly: GCF_965140235.1. Lineage (NCBI taxonomy): Eukaryota > Metazoa > Chordata > Testudines > Cheloniidae > Caretta > Caretta caretta. Next base: position 101,782,922 of record NC_134212.1, read on the forward strand.
ATACGGAGAGCTAGGAGAGCTTTATGAAGCTTGAGTTTAATCTTTGGTTCAGATTTATGCTATGAAGCCCTCTAAGTCTGGAAATACCTTGTACTATTTTTTGCTGTTCTCCATGATCTGGTAGAATTATGCTAATACAGAGTATGGCAGCAGCATATACAGTGTAAATGTTCATGGTCCCAATTGCTTAAGCAGAAAAGCTGAGCTGGGGTTGGGCGGAGAAATAAGATTATTTTGTCCTGCTTCTAGCATTTTGTAAGGGGCAGAGTTAAAAACAAAAATTCAATAAACCAACTAACCAGCCATACGTTGCTGCATTTAATATAAGAAGCTAAGTCCCTATGTGATTTCTCCAGGTTCTGGACCTGATTAATGTCATATCACTTTGACTGAATTTATGTTCAGGGAAAGTGCAGAGTGTACTTCCTTCTCAAACAGAAACAATATGTGCAGGCTCCTTCCCCTACCTGTAGCATATGCCACAGATTTGAAGAAGTATAACGGGAACGGAGGTTGGCTTGAGAGACCGAGCTAGTGAACGGTAGGGTTATTCCTCTTCAGAGAAAATGTTTCCACTCCAATGGCTAAATATTTAGAACCTGATTTTGGTTTTACTTGTTCCAGTTTCACACTGGTTTAACTCCATTACTTTCGGAGAGTGGGAGGTTGATCCTGATTTACACTAGCAGATGTGAGGTCAGAATCAGACCTTTCATGTCTTTGAAGGTATAAAGTAGTATACTTAGCCTCAGATCTGGCTCTTTGTTTTCATACAGTCCTTGAAGTACATTTTGTATCATAACATTTACATTATGTTGGAATTAGAAAACAGCAGATGAAAACAAGAAACAAAACTGACAGCACCCTCGCTACTATTATTATAAGTAAACCTGCTCTGATATGGATTAATTCAGTGCAAAATATGCAAAATGTAATCTAAATAATACAAGAAGTTGGGGAAATAGAATATCCGTTTACTGATAAAAGGGCTAAAGTCACATGATCCTGCTACATCTTTTTAAATCAAATACTTGCTGAAACAGAAATTCTCAAATAGGCTAAAATAACCTAAGAGCAATTTTTTTTCAGCGATCAAAAAATATTTATATTTGTTGTGAGTCTGACAAACACAATTGTACATAAATGTGTAATATGTGCATTGTATGTACTACAGATGAAATCCTGGCCTTGTTGAAGTTAATGCAGCCAAAATTTCACCTTATAAGATTAAAATATTACAAAACTCACCAGTTCCTATAACTCAAGAACTTAATATGCACCAACAACAAATTTTATTAGAATAATCAATGATTGTGACTTATGTTTGTAGAGTACCTTTTGTCCAGAAAAACACCAAGTCACTTTACAAAGTATTCATATATGGGAATGTGGTCATCTCTGGTGATTTATTTTTTTCTGTTTTCTGCTACACATAGAAAATCAGCACATCAGAAAATTCCATAGCCATAAATCAATATTCAGGCCTCTTCAAATGGTGATGACTGATGCTAGCTCCAACAACCCATGTAATCCTCCACAATATGTCATCACAATGTCTGCTCATTGTTTGTGGGGTGGAGCACTGCAGATCTCGTAATTTTGTATGACAGTACTACAAAGCAGTTTAGGATACAAACAGAAGTATACATACCATACCTACTGAAAGTGCTAGCAGGAACTAATAGAGGCAGATTACAATTACCAGATTTGGGCTGGACCCTGAAACACCAGCTCTGGATCACACAGAACTCTGGTGTAATTTGATTCTGATCTGAATTTGTAATTTGGGCCTCTAGGTATAATAAACCAAATTACATAACACTGAATCTGAACATCCCAAAACTTTAAGGAAGTTTTGATTCTGAGCTGATTACAAATCTGAACTTTCCAACTCAAATAAATGCCCAAATAAAAGTTTGGCTAGGACACCACATCTAATGGCCCTCTTCTTACAGCGAATTGGAAACTTCATTTTACATTTGATCCAAAATATGGCACCTCCAACAACTCAGTGTTCTCTATATGTATCCTGTGGCATAGGTACATTACTGACTCAGAGAGAAAGTATATTACTTGTTAAATCATGAACACCAGTTCCTGTGGTGCTTAGCTTTTCCTTGGAGGTCTCATACCAGAGTACTGACCAGAACCAACTTTGTTTATCTCATAAAACCAGATGTGATAACAGCCTAAGGTGGCCTGGCTGAAGGCAATATTCTGAGTTTTTTCTTTCTCCATTGAATTCCTGGGTTATACACCCCATGCATGGGGAGGGGGGGATTGTTTTTTTTTTTTTTTTTTAGTCTTCTGAGTTCTGCATGTATTGGATGCTACATTTATTATATATCCCCAAAACAGACAGAAGTCAGTGTATGGACATATTAGTTAAGCAGTGTAGAAACGTGTGTGGGTTCAAAACTACCATTTCACTTGAAAGGCTGGTCAGAATTGAGGCAAAGGCTAGAGTGGGTAAACTTACATTGTCTCCATTAATACTGTACCTGCCCTATGAATAGATGAGCCAGATTCTCAGTTAATGTAAATCAGCACAGCTTCATTGAAATCACTGTAGTTGTGATAATTTGTACCATCCGGGAATCTCATCTAAATGACTTCAGTTTCAAGGGCATTTCTAGCATTTTTCATTACAAGGAGGGGGAAGAAAAATTGCTGTTCTTAACCTCTGAGGGTAGGACAAGAAGCAATGGGCTTAAATTGCAGAAAGAGAAGTTTAGGTTGGACGTTAGGAAAAGCTTCCTAACTGGAATAAGCACTGGAGTAAATTGCCTAGGGAGGTTGTGGAATCTCCATCCTTGAACCTTTTTAAGAGCAGGTTAGACAAACACCTGTCAGAGATGGTCTAGATCAGCGGGCTCAAACACGCGGCCCGCAGGGCTATTTCCGGTGGCCCGCCAGCTCCCCGCAGCACCCCCGCCCCCCCGCAGCGTTTACCTAGAGCAGCTCCGGCCTGGTGCGGGACCTGGGGTGGGGGGAAGGGAGTCTGTGTGTTGCCCTGGCCGCTTCTCCAGGTACCTCCCCCAAAGCTCCCATTGGCCGCGGTTCCCCGTTCCCGGCCAATGGGAGCTGCTGGGAAAGGTGCCTGGAAGCAACAGCAACACACAGACCCCTGTGGCCCTCCTCCCCCAGGTTCTGGCCACTTCCCAGGGTGGCACAGAGGCAGAGCGGGCAGGCAGGGAGCCTGTGCTGCCCCTGGTGCACACTGGGCCAGAGCCCTTCCTTGAACCCTTCCTGCAGCCGAACCCCCTGCCACACCCTGCACCCCTGCCCTGAGCCCCCTGCTGCACCCTGACCCCCTGCCCTGAGCCCCTTGCTGCACCCCGCACCCCTCCTGCACCCCAACCCTCTGCCCTGAGCCCCCTGCTGCACCCTGACCCCCTGCCCTGAGCCCCTTGCTGCACCCCGCACCCCTCCTTCACCCCTGGGGGCAGGGAGCGGGTGGAGTTGGGGTGGGGATTTCAGGGAAGGGGTTGGAATGGGGGCAGAGAAGGGGTGGGAAGAAGCAGGGCAGGGGCAGGGCCTCATGAAAGGGATGGAGTAGGGGCGGGGCCGAGGGCAGTGGGAGGTATCAGTAATACGGCCCTCGGGCCAATGTACTAGTCCTCATGTGGCCCTTGTGGTCATTTGAGTTTGAGACCCCTGGTCTAGATAATACTTAGTCCTGCCATGAATGCATGGGACTGGACTAGATGACCTCTCAATCTCCCTTCCAGTTCTATGATCCTATGATTACTTCAAAAAAATTTTAACTAAAAACAAACATATGAAGCAATTTTTTGTGTATGACATCCACAATCAGTTAAGCTATTTCTGTACCTTCTGCCATACTGATGGGGCAGCAGATACATAGCAACCTGCCTTATTATTAAAGTAGGTGGAACCCAACTGCATGAACTAGAATTCAGCCTATCACAAACACAGATGGCTTCGTTCCTAGTACAAAGACATTAATGGAAAGAAAGTTCAATGTGAAGAAGAGTGATGGAGGGCACTCTGCATTTGCCATCTGTTCTGTGGTGTCTCAGTTTAACAAAACTCTGTATATCATCCTGCTCCTGTGTCTTTTTTGAGAAGGCCATGCAAAAGATGAGAAGTGATGATGCTGGACCCAGCCAGATCAACCCTCTTGTTTGCTTGCTGAAGAATAAAATGTGACTTATAAAAGAGTACACTGAACCTCTCATCTCAGGGCATTAGGGGAAAAGCATCATGACCTTGATGAAAGAAGACCCTTGTATAAAAATGCACACTGAGGGATAAGGGTATTGTACTGCTACATTTTTTTTAGATCCCTGATTCAAAGACACTATGCCTCATTTTTTCCCTGGGGTGAGGCTGACCTAGAACATAACAGAAAGATTCTCATGGAAAAGACTGCCAACTGCATGTCAGAAATAATTATTCAGAAAGATAAAGTCCATCAACAATAAAGAACAAATAGAAGAGAGTGTGAAGAGAGCTACACATCTGGGAAAACTCTAGTCCAAAAGGGAGGGTGGAAATAAATGCCTACCTACCCCCTTGATCTTAATTATTAAATCAATTTTTAAATTACATAACCCCCCCACCTCTTTTCCTCATATTTCTCTGTCACCCTCATCACCATAGCATCTGAGCACCTTATTAATAAAAGCTTTTTTTGGAAAATAAAACACCATTGGAATAAAAAACCATTGGAGGATTAACACTATATATAGACCACGATGGCTTCAAAGAGATTGTTATGGTCTGTTGTGCAAATACATATTTACAGAGTTTTTGAAATACAGATCATGCAAATATGTATTCAGGGACTTTTAAAAATGCACATTATTGACCTGACAGATCATAAAGGCTCCTTTGAAACTATTATGGGCTACGGTAACAAGTAAATACTTATTTAGACAATTTTTAAAAAATCTGTATTGGTAAGCTCAGTGAAAATTCTCAAGAAAGTACATATCGTGCGTACATGCCCCTCCCATGTACACAAAAATTGGCTGAATCCTATCTGGGGTGGTTAATGCTTTATTTTGCTATGTATAAATATTATGGAAGTAGTCATTTAATTAGGTGGTTTACATTTAATCAGCCAGGGTTTTGATAGTGAATACTATTTGATCTGACTACTCCTGTATACAGTGACACTGTATAAAGGCTTGACCCTAGGAGGTGCTTAACCACGCCAACATCCATCTTCAAGGCATCTCACTAGATCAAGCCATAAATGCACAGTGAACATGTACATTCTCACCATGAACCCAGACATCGTGCACTATTTGGTGATATAAGGTACAGATGGGCCGGAGGGAGTATCTGGATGCAGTGCAGGTTTTGGCAAAACTCTACAGTCCCGAAAGGAGGGTAGAAATAAATACTTATAATTCCCAGCTTGAGGCAACATACCTGCACTAGTTCTTATTGAGCTAGCATACGAAAAATAGAGCGTAGCTGCAGTGGTGCAAGCAGCAGGAGGGTCGAGCCACCTCAGCATCTCTGATAGGTAACTACTGGAGGTAGCTCACTGCTCATGCCACCTCTACTCCACTCTGTTTTTAGTTCATGAGCTCAATCAGAACTAGCAGGGATATATCCTTGAGCTGGGATTTACATATCCAGCTCAAAGTGTAGACATACCCTAAGACTTCGATCCTGCAAAGAGAATCTCTGTAAGAGAAGTCACTAGGGCTCTGTTCAAGCACAAAAGTGTTCCTCATTGCTTTCTTTGCAGCGTCAGGGCTTGAGCAAGCCATGTGTTCATTCGAGGCTGTACTTGTCAGTTTTTGGAACTATGCGTCTCCGGTGTGTCCAGACATTGCATGTATTTGCATTTCATTGATTGGAATAGACATGATCTTTTAACTGTTTCTGGAATATTCTGTAGACAATCCTATGAACTCTTTCTACAAAATATATCCCATGGGGGAAAAAATCTCCCTGACCTTGATAGAACACAGTTCTTGTACCGTTTTCGTAATCAATGGGTTTTTTTTGAAGCTGCCTAGGAGAAGGGCACACAGTGAGTTGGGAGCTCAGGCATTGATCACTGGAACAGGAGATATACAGACCGAATCCATCCAAGCTTCTCTTAATTGCTTCACCTATGTGCATCAAGCCCACTCACGAAGAACCACCTAGTTTAAAGCCGTATCTATCTGGATAGGCAAGGACAAATTGTGTGTTCATCTAACCATGCTTAAACACAGCATAAACTTGTCTGCACTAGAAGCTTAAAAATACTTGGTGCTGTTTCAGCTAAATTGATGGCTGATAACCACAGTTTAATTTTGTAATGTAGACAATGCCTATGAGAGGAGCATAAGCCTCCCTGCTTCAATCTTTGGCTTCTTTGCTGAGAAAGCCAACAAGATGTCTGCTTTGATGGTGATTTTTGTAATGTGGATAGAAAATGGACTGAGACCATAAACTCACTTCACATAGGCCACTGACAAGCAATTAGATGGCAATGAATTTCAGAAATTAAAAGGTTAGTGTGGATTTCCACTGGTCATTTAGCATTGAAAAGATCTATATCTTGTTACTAATCCTCTGAATCAACTACTCCTCTAGTTTTTACACATGTTCAATATTATTCAATCCTAAACCAAAAGGACAATGACCTTTTGTTAATTTATAAGCACATCTTTCTAACATTTCTTAGACTGGTCTTATGTTACAGAGGTGTTATATTTTGTTATGTGCTATAATCACATAGTCTTCCTAGAGTTTGTGTATGTGTGTTAAACTGATTGTGCCAGGTGATTGCAATATTCCTGGAGCACAGACACTGCCTTGATGAATAGTGGTGTAAAAGCTCCAGCAATTTTGCACATAAATGTGTCAGCTCAGTTCTACATAATGTAGAGAGGTCCTTTCATGGACTGGATAAAAGGGGGTTTATGAATCATGGAAAAACATGCTTCCCATGGAAAAAAAGCACGTTATATGAATTTTCTTCAGAAAGTCATGAAAAAACCACATGGAATCTGGCCAAAATATTGTCAGGCTCTTTTATCATTCTGATGGTTGAGAAGAGCTGTTTATGATGGTTAACAAGATTTAAAAATAAACAAACAATACTACAAAAGACTGTTAGTTTATTTAATTGTTATTAGGGTAGAGTTACTGTTCTTTTACTACAGGCAAGAATCCACATTAAGAAAAGCTCTTGTCACTTCTTCTCCATTAGATCTGGCTTCTATTTTCCTCAGATATAGGAAGGTTTGACTTAACATTCACTATCCAACAAGGCATTATAAAATCTCCAGCAAGACAATTTACATTAACCGTACAGTAAATCACATCAGGGATATGCATGTTCATTTACAAAACAGAGAGTCATTCCAGTGTACTAGTAACACATAAGGGGACATACTTTGCAGAAGTCAAATATTTTAAAATTATTTATTGGCATTTAAGACTACTATTAAAAAAATCTCATGGTGAGATCTTCATAGAAACATAGGCAAAACAAATTTAGGGCAGAAATTTGTGCACCTAACATTATTTTTAGTACTAAAGGGCCATTAAGGATTCATGAATCAATTTCAGCATACTTTCTACTAAGGTGGCACACTACTGGGGTAAACACATGAAGACTATCCCCAAACCTACAGTAGATAGAACATACAACCTATATAATTCCAATGATAGCAACAACATTATGTAACCCGCTATCTAGGAAAATACTAAACAAAAGGCAGAGCAGACATATGTTTGTCAGCTTTGTCTCGTATATTTAGAGCATTGTGTAAATTACACTAGTATAAGATCTTGTTTACATGGTGATTTAGTGTATAGCAAGCCAGGGTGTAAATCTACAGCACTCTGTCTTGTCACACTCACCTACCATGTACTAAAAGTTTCATAGTGCTCTTTAATGTACTCCCATTTCAAACACGTACTCCCATTTCAAACAGCAGCAAGTCAAAGCACAGTATGTAATTTTTTAGTGCACAGTATTAGGGTCCATGTAGACTGTTAGTGCACAGCAAGCTAGCATGCTGTAGATTCACACCCTGACTTGCTAAGCACTAAATCACTGTATAGACAAGCCCTAACCTAGGGACTCTAGGGTGTAAGCAATTCACTAGTAGTGTAAATTTACCTTCTACCCCTCTAGTTCCTGAGCTGTATTTGGACAGTGTAGTCTAAGGGGGGGCAAATGAAAGAAGGAACATCTAGTGGTAAATAGCATCGAGTGGTATAAACAGACCTGGGGCAACTAGCAGAGGCATACAGGTTAAACCACCTTCACCATATTTTATGATGTATCTTAGGGACAAATCCTGCTTTACTGATGTCAATGACAAAACTCCCATTGACCTGAGTGGGACCTTGCTTGACATTTAATACTCTAAAGGGCTAACCGCCCTTTTCAAATTCTGGTGTCTCTGGACCGTATACCTTGCATCAAACTATTAGTCAATTACAGTATTGGAAATTGTTTTGTTTGTTTAATTTCTCCAGTTTACACCTTTATGGGGAAGAAAATTTATAACTAAAGGAGACAAAAAGACAATAAAATTTTATACATTTTCTGTTTGTTCTGTATTACTTATACCACAGCCAGGGTGAGGGGAGCAGGAAAAGACTTTAGTGTGCCTTACTGCTTGTCCCCAAATGCATGCTGACTGCCACACCCAGAGAGACAGACACACACACTATTCCCTCACTGGAAGTGAAGGAAGTATTGTTTTGTGGCTAGAACTGGTGGACCAAATTGAGGACTCCTGGATTTAATCTTTGTATCATGCAAACATGCAGTCTTCCTTTGGGATAGGGCTAAACACAGGCAACCTGATTCCAAGTCCCCCATGGTCTAATCACTGGACCACACTTCACAGGCTTCCACTAGCTAAAACTGGCCCTGCCACTGGAAGTATTAGGCTTCAGAGGAAACTGTGATTCCTAAAGGGCTATAAACAAAAGAGGAACTTTGTTGAGGAGACCATCTGAAGTAGCCATTAACCCTCTGAGAGTGCTGAGGGAAGTAGGAAGCTGGTTACTGCAAAGATAAGTGACTGTGAAATCCTGTTTTATTCTTCCTGTAGTAAAGCCTGTTAGTTCTTCACTGTTTCTATTAGTGTGTCACTTTTCTGAGTGCTATTTACAGAAGCAAACTAACAGTAGGGTTAATAACACTGGAATCACACATGTACAATACAACCAAAGACTAAAGTTTGTTGAAGAAAAAATACTTTTAAGATGTCTTAGATAATTTCATAAAGTGGAAACACATTTTTTAACAACAGGGAGACTCATACTTTGTGGCTCAGGAAGCCACGTTGGTTATTTACCACAAACCTTGTGGCCACACTTAATTTCCTGACTGATTCACATTTATAGTAAAATGAAATACACTCAGTCATGCTCTGTGTTGCACTCACATCTTCATGGATAGATTGCTAGGAAATGCATGGTACTTATGTTTACCAGCACTGTTATTAAATTAGTTAGAACATAACTTGCGTATTTGGTTATTGAAAAATAAATAAAGACCTGTAATTGATCAGATTTGTGCTCCTCACTGTATAGCTGTGGGAGGATGTTGGCAATGGACCAAGTTTCATGACTCAATAGGCCATACTTGGGCATCCCAGAGTACCCCACACAGGGTCTTTTGTCATGCTTTCTTTATGCAGATGATAGAATGTATTCCTGTTGTGCTACCCAAATGGCTAACTTCATTCTAATTTAATTGGATAACATGGTACAACAATGCTGCTACTATATCATCTCTTGAAAATGTGGTTAAAAAAACCTCAGACATTACTATATTTTATTTAGGGTCTGATCATGTTCCAACTGAATTTAATAGCTAAACTCCCCATCTCCCCTTAACTTCAGGGGTGCAGGATTGGACCTTTCACTCTTAAATACGAACACCTGCCTCACCCTCTCTCCCTTCGAAGCAGTATCAGGGCCTGGTCCGACGCATGAATAATCCTTACTCCTGTGAGTAAGGAATGGAATTACTCTTGATGGGTCTAATAAAGTATTTAAGGAAGACTCACAAGAGTGAGGTCCTGTTTGCAGTGGCAAAAATGGAACCTGTAATTCATTACTTGTGCAACTTAGCCGGAAGTACTGTGGTAGAAGCTGCGGTGTAGAGTTTTATACCGCCACAACATCCCATACTGCTCAGCTTCTGAGTCCTAGCTGCTATAGACTGCCACTACACCGTACTACACCCGTGGTGAAACATGGGTTTCATTTTTCTTAATGGAAATGCAGTCAAAGGGTTTGCAGGACTGGGCGCTTAATTTGTAGTCACAATAGTTGAGCACATGCTTTTGCTGCTGAGTATTATGATTTGTTTATGCAGATATTAGAGATGACTGAAGTGTTTTGGATACTGTCAGAAATGGTTCAAATCTCCGAACATTTTGAGATTCACCGCTTGCTGACAGATAATTTCCAACTTTCTTTCTTGCCACTAACCAAACAAATGCAGGGTCACTGAAAATATAATACAAACCGAAAAGACTGAAAACAAATTGGTGTGTAAACTGCAGCTTTTGGCTTATAAGGCAAGCACAATTTTTGGAAAATGCCATTTATTCTTCTATGGTTTCATCTGTGCCCATTTCCCTTACATTACTGATCTCAAAAAACCTTTGAGTTTTCACACAATGCAGAGGAACCCCAGAAAATAATAAAGGTATTTTGTAAAAACTCCTTAGTCTCTTGGATAAACCTGGAGCACTGACTTGTATAGCTGGAGGCTTATTTTCAGATCCTCCAGAGAGTATGAGTGAAAAAAGAGAGAAAGAAAGAGCAATTTAAATAATCATAACTTCATGAAACAGACTTTTCTTGTAATATTCTTTGGTAATGTGTAGTCAAAAATAGATTTACAATCAAAGTGGGTTTAAACTGATATTAAAGCCTTTGCCTTAAAAAAAGACATTGTGTTGTTTGTTTTTGTGTTAGCTCATCCAAGATTAAAAATCAAAAATTCTTAATAAAATGTGTCTGTGTTAATAAAATTGCAGATGGAAGGTCATTCTAGATTAAGATTCTCTTTTTTCTCTAGAAACTAGAAAGGTTTCAAGAGGAGAATATTTGTTTGAACGGGTATATCCACCAAACTGTGAGCAGACTGTCAGCTGTGCAACAGGAAGAGAATATGAGGCATTCATATTTTGGCTTAGGTTCCTTATAAAATGAAATTGTTACAGTAGATAAGAAAATATGGACTGGTTTAGTCCTTCTCCTCTGGGGAAATAAAAAGAGAAACAAAAAGACAACAAGTGTAGCCCAAGTTTGCCAGAAAAAGCTCCAAATGGCATGATCACATAGAAGAGGGACAGGAACCAAATATCATCCTGGAGCAGATGGTGCCAGATCAACAGGCCCATCTGTTAGACCAGTGGTTTTCAACCTGTGATCCGTAGACCCCTGGGGATCTGCAGACTATGTCTAAGATTGGACAAAGGGGTCTGCACCTCCATTCAAAATTTTTTATGAAATGAAATGGAAAAAAGTTGAAAACCAATGTTACACAATGGAAGGACAATATATAACTAGACCAAGAACATGTGGAAGGATTGAGAAATGGGCAACTTGTAAAAAAAAAAATACACCATTAAATGATGAAATATGGCATATCAACATCTCAACTCCAATTGGATAAAGCGAGGGGAATAAAATAAAAGAAACAAGAGCATTGTTGTTATGATGCTGGTAAATTATCATTTCTTTTTTTGCTTTCTACAGAAAGGAGAGGCCATTTTAGAAGGGCAGGAAGAGCAGGTTGGGTGGGAGAGGAAATATATTTTACAGCACTTTCATTACTCTACTTGATGAGAGATAATAAAAATTCTTAATTGAAAATAACTACCTTAATGACAATACCATAACCAGGAGTTATATTTCCTATTTATTTGCATATAAAATATCTTGCTTTCTGAACAAATCATAGCAAATTACTCTGAACAGTTTTACTTATTGGCCATTATAATGAAAAGATAGTTAATATGATTTTAAGTAGAATCACCTGTGGTAGGTTCTCTGTACACTTTCTGTTCTGTGGCTAAACACAGTATTAGATAGGTTTCAGAGTAGCAGCCGTGTTAGTCTGTATTCGCAAAAAGAAAAGGAGTACTAGTGGCACCTTAGAGACTAACCAATTTATTTGAGCATAAGCTTTCGTGAGCTACAGCTCACTTCATCGGATGCATTCAGTGGAAAATACAGTGGGGAGATTTATATACATAGAGAACATGAAACAATGGGTGTTACCATACACACTGTAACAAGAGAGTGATCACTTAAGGTGAGCTATTACCAGCTGGAGAGTCGGGGGGGGGAGGGGAAACTTTTGAAGTGATAATCAAGGTGGGCCATTTCCAGCAGTTGATAAGAACCTCTGAGGAACAGTGGGGATGGAGGGGGGGAATAAACATGGGGAAATAGTTTTACTTTGTGTAATGACCCATCCACTCTCAGTCTCTATTCAAGCCTAAGTTAATTGTATCCAGTTTGCAAATTAAGTCCAATTCAGCAGTCTCTCCTTGGAGTCTGTTTCTGAAGTTTTTTTGTTGAAGAATTGCAACTTTTAGGTCTATAATCGAGTGACCAAAGAGATTGAAGTGTTCTCCAACTGGTTTTTGAGTGTTATAATTCTTGACATCTGATTTGTGTCCATTTTTTCTTTTACATAGAGACTGTCCAGTTTGGCCAATTTACATGGCAGAGGGGTATTGCTGGCACATGATGGCATATATCACATTGGTAGATGTGCAGGTGAACGAGCATCTGATAGTGTGGCTGATGTGATTAAGCCCTATGATGGTGTCCCCTGAATAGATATGTGGGCACAGTTGGCAACGGGCTTTGTTGCAAGGATAGGTTCCTGGGTTAGTGGTTCTGTTGTGTGGTGTGTGGTTGCTTGTGAGTATTTGCTTCAGGTTGGGGGGCTGTCTGTAGGCAAGGGCTAGCCTGTCTCCCAAGATCTGTGAGAGTGATGGGTCATCCTTCAGGATAGGCTGTAGATCCTTGATGATGCATTGGAGAGGTTTTAGTTGGGGTCTGATGGTGATGGCTAGTGGCGTTCTGTTATTTTCTTTGTTGGGCCTGTCCTGTAGTAGGTGACCACAGTATTCTTGCCAGCAAGTTAAAGAAGTATGGGCTGGATGAATGGACTATAAGGTGGATAGAAAGCTGGCTAGATTGTCGGGCTCAATGGGTAGTGATCAATGGCTCCATGTCTAGTTGGCAGCCGGTATCAAGTGGAGTGCCCCAAGGGTCGGTCCTGGGGCCGGTTTTGTTCAATATCTTCATAAATGATCTGGAGGATGGTGTGGATTGCACCCTCAGCAAGTTTGCAGATGACACTAAACTGGGAGGAGAGGTAGATACACTGGAGGGTAGGGATAGGAAACAGAGGGACCTAGACAAATTGGAGGATTGGGCCAAAAGAAATCTGATGAGGTTCAACAAGGACAAGTGGAGAGTCCTGCACTTAGGACAGAAGAATCCCATGCACTGTTACAGACTAGCGACCGAATGACTTGACAGCAGTTCTGCAGAAAAGGACCTAGGGGTTACAGTGGACGAGAAGCTGGATATTAGTCAACAGTGTGCCCTTGTTGCCAAGAAGGCCAATGGCATTTTGGGATGTATAAGTAGGGGCATTGCCAGCAGATCGAGGGACGTGATCATTTCCCTCTATTCGGCACTGGTGAGGCCTCATCTGGAGTATTGTGTCCAGTTTTGGGCCCCACACTACAAGAAGGATGTGGAAAAATTGGAAAGAGTCCAGCGGAGGGCAATAAAAATGATTAGGGGACTGGAACACATGAGTTATGAGGAGAGGCTGAGGGAACTGGGGATGTTTAGTCTACAGAAGAGAAGAATGAGGGGGGATTTGATAGCTGCTTTCAACTACCTGAAAGGAGGTTCCAAAGAGGATGGCTCTAGACTGTTCTCAGTGGTAGCAGATGACAGAACAAGGAGTAATGGTCTCAAGTTGCAGTGGGGAAGATTTAGGTTGGATATTAGGAAAAACTTTTTCACTAGGAGGGTGGTGAAACACTGGAATGAGATACCTAGGGAGGTGGTGGAATCTCCTTCCTCAGAAGTTTTTAAGGTCAGGCTTGACAAAGCCCTGGCTGGGATGATTTAATTGGGGATCGGTCCTGCTTTGAGCAGGGGGTTGGACTAGATGACCTGAGGTCCCTTCCAACCCTGATATTCTATGATTCTATGATTCTATGACTTCTGAGTTCTCTTCTGGCTCTGTCAATCTGTTTCTTCACTTCAGCAGGTGGGTATTGTAGTTGTAAGAATGCTTGAGAGAGATCTTGTAGGTGTTTGTCTCTGTCTGAGGGGTTGGAGCAAATGCGGTTGTATCGTAGAGCTTGGCTGTAGACAATGGATCGTTTGGTGTGGTCTGGATGAAAGCTGGAGGCATGTAGGTAGGAATAGAGGTCAGTAGGTTTCCGGTAGGGTCAGTAGGGTGGTGTTTATGTGACCATTGCTTATTAGCCACATAGTATCCAGGAAGTGGATCTCTTGTGTGGACTGGTCCAGTCTGAGGTTGATGGTGAGATGGAAATTGTTGAAACAATGGTGGAATTCCTCAAGGGCTTCTTTTCCATTGGTCCAGATGATGAAGATGTCATCAATGTAGAGCAAGTAGAGTAGGGGCATTAGGGGACGAGAGCTGAGGAAGCTTTGTTCTAAGTCAGCCATAAAAATGTTGGCATACTGTGGGGTCATGCGGGTACCCATAGCAGATCTAAAAGTTGCAATTCTTCAACAAAAAAACTTCAAAAACAGACTCCAAGGAGAGACTGCTGCATTGGACTTAATTTGCAAACTGGATACAATTAACTTAGGCTTGAATAGAGACTGGGAGTGGATGGGTCATTACACAAAGTAAAACTATTTCCCCATGTTTATTCCCCTCCTCCGCCCCCCACTGTTCCTCAGAGGTTCCTGTCAACTGCTGGAAATGGCCCACCTTGATTATCACTACAAAAGGTTTCCCCCCACCCCCGCTCTCCAGCTGGTAATAGCTCACCTTAAGTGATCACTCTCTTGTTACAGTGTGTATGGTAACATCCATTGTTTCATGTTCTCCATGTGTATAAATCTCCCCACTGTATTTTCCACTGAATGCATCCAATGAAGTGAGCTGTAGCTCAAGAAAGCTTATGCTCAAATAAATTGGTTAGTCTCTAAGGTGCCACAAGTCCTCCTTTTCTTTTTACAGTATTAGATAATCTCCTAATTGTTATTGAAACATATATGATTGCTTTCCCAAAGCTTTAGCTGGCTTTTCAGCTGTGGAGTCAGCATTTAATCCAACCATTTGTGACATGGTTAACACCCACAGTCATTTCCTGTTATGCCTGACACTGACTATAGTGGGCTGCTGTATATTTTTCAACACCCACTCTGCTGTCTTTACAATCAGATTATGCCATTAGACATAGACAATGAATCACTTTAATTGTTGTAATATGACCAAACTGCGAGCAAACCTTAACCCTTTCTCTGTAGTTTATTGTTAATTATGTACAGACCTGCAGTTACATGGTGTTGAAAACAACAAATAAAATAAAAGAAGAGTAAAGCAAAACAATACTGTAAAAAATAAACAGCCCAGAATCAGTGTATATTAGCATTCAGCATGGATATAGAGCCAAACCCTAGAGTCTGACTCATGCAAGCAAATCTTACTCGTGTGAGAAGTATGGATTATTTGCATAAGTAATGGTTAACAGGGACAGGCCCATAGCTTTCACAGTAGGGTTGCCACATATTGCTGTGTTTGCTGAAGACTTCAGAATTCTTTTAAATAAAGAATAACATCCAACAATTCTGCTTCAGTTGCTTAAAAATGTAATCAAATGTTCAGCAGCACACATGACTGAAAAGTCTAAAGAGAAGAGAAGGAGGCACAAGGTAGTAAAAATAAGCATGTTACTCTTTTTTTTTTAACCACAGTAATTTCTTGCAGAAAACCATGACTAGCTTCTTCTGTAAACCAACTTCAGTAAATGAGGATTCTTATTAGTTTTGAATAGATCAGACTAGAGAATCATTCTGTTTGACCTTGATAATTTTCTTTGGAATGCCATGAAGGCAGAGTGAGTGTGTGTGTGCATGTGTGCACGCGTAGCTTCACTATAGTGCCATTAAGGTGTCTCCTTTACACGTACATTGCTGTAGATATACTACAAAGATGACGTATCTCTCTAATGACCTGCCTCCTAGCACAATGATGCATTTTCCCACTAGCCTTTTGTTGGAATGCTTACACTAAGCCTGTAGATCAGCCACTGTTCTAAGGGAAAACAAGTATGTTTGAAAGAAGGTAACTGAATGTATGAGGGTAGAACTAAAAGAATGGAGGAAAGCTGACTAACCTTGGAGTGCCATTCTCTAGCTGCCTGGTAATTTTTTCTAAATATGCCCACTGAGGTTGTTTACATTGAAGACTTTACATGGGGGCCATTTGGCACTGGTTTGGGCCAGTAGAATGCAAGATTGGGTTCAATATAAAATTCCAATTGTGTAATCAGATCTCTCTATTTAAGTTGAAATTTTCTGTTTAAATTGGACACATGGCGTCAGATCACTCTCTCTAATGGAAAACTGATGGGATTGGATCTTAGAGAGAGGAGAATGTTGTGCTGTTTCCCTCGTGAAATTTTCTTTGACTCAACCCTTCTGATGTGAAGATATTGGAGGCCATGGATTCTGTGGCCCATGTCCACTCCAAAATCCACATTGTCTAGAATATGTAAAAGAGAGGCATAAAAGTTACCATTATCACCTCAAAGCCCAGTGTATGGGTTCTAAAAAGCTCCTTTTGTTTAGTTATTCCTTAAAAATGAGGTATCAGAAGAAGTTTTTAAAGCCAGAAAACTTGGTGTGGGTAAATTCAGGGGGAAATTGAAAAAATCCCAAGGTAAAAATTGCATGATTCCAGGGAAAAACAAATCTCACAAGGAAGTGAAAAGCCATTAATAAAATACGGGGAAAGGCAAAAAATCTTACAAACAAGAAAAATCCCTGGGAAAATATAAAAGAACAAAGGCGAAACACACAAACATGGAAAAACGTGAAAATCAAGTCTGTATAATAATTATGGGAAGCACTCATTTGGAAAAATGAACATTTTTAAATGCCAGAGAAATTCTAGGAAGAATAATATAATAGTGGAAACTTAAAAACTGAATTCAAGTAATAGTGCTGAAGATAGGAAAGAGAAACACATTTATTGTAACAAACTAAGGGGAAATGCTGTATTATAAGACGCACACAAAAAATCAACTGAACCAGTTTTTAGAATGATGATTCTGTAATGCATGCTTGGTACACACTTGCAACTTTTAGTGTAGGAGCCAGGACTGAGACGGTGATAGAGAGGACTTTGAACCTTTGTTTACAATCTACATTTAGCCAATGTTCTAATGGCAGAGCAGATATATGTGCAGTTGAACAATTGTCAGGTTCCACCCCAAAAGCATTTCAGAGGTGGGTGGAGTGACTTCTGTATATAGATTATTAAGGCCCAGTCTTGCAGTCCCTGATGAGAAAACTCACAATGAAGCCAAAGTCCTGATCCTGTTCCATTGAAATCAGCGGCACTTTTGCCATTAATGTCAGTGAAAGTTAAGAGCAGGCTCCAAATGAGTTTTTCCTGACCACGGACTGCAGTATTCCTTATACTTTGATGAGGGTTTTGCATGAATAAGGACTTAAGAATTTGGCCTAATATTTACAATGTGCTTTGGGATCCTTTGGGATGAAAGAACTTTCACTTCAACTTTTGTAACTTTGGCAAAAAATGTTTCCCTTCAGGCTCAAACTTGGCCTGTTCTCAATCTGGGAGGGAACATTTTGCCAAATCTCAAGGAATTTGGTTTGGCTGATTTTCAGTCCATTTAATGGGGGGAAGAAAAGAAAACATCTGATGGTAAGATCATTTCTGAAATGAACTCAAGACAGCTTTATCTTTTAATACCAAATTTGGCAAGCCATGACTAGGCCTGTTTTGAATAACTTCCATAAAAACCCTCTTCATTCTCTTCTTAATAACATATGTCCCATAGGCCAACAGACCAAATTTCCTTAATTTTATGTATATAAATCCCACTTTTTCCCTAAAATAATTGTTTGCAGTGAATATAGAATCATAAATGTCACTTTTTTATACAGTAGATATCCAACAGCATTGTATAAAGCAATAATAGCTACTGGTTGTGCAGTAAATGTAGGATAACACAGCAGCTGTTATAGAGCACACTCAATATAGCTATTGAGGTGGTGATGATGATAAGTCATGGTAATCGTGACTTGGTGAACACTATGAAATTTTGCTATGGTGAATGTGTATGTGAACAATGGAGTTAACTGATACAATACTGAACATGGCTTGTCAGTCTTCAACATCATGTCATTTAACTCAGTTGTCAATTACATTCAGCCACCATAAAATTTCATAGTATGTCTTCTGGGACTCCAGCCTTTCTGTGATAGATTTGTGTGATTTATTAAATTGATGATGTTTATGGGCTATTTGTACCTCCTGCTTCTACTGTAGAATTAAACATATTGAGTCATGTCTATTTTAGTGTCAAAAATGAGTTTTCACTGTATTCGTCCCTTTAGCCCTGAAGAACCAACACAGCTATTGGAGAGTGAACTGCAGGCTTTCCCTTCTTCTGGATTACCGACTGAGTAAACTGTCAATTGCTTTCCAGTTCTGGCCAATCAATGTTGCCTGTGCGGAAACTGGAGAAGGCAATTGGACATTACAGGTAAAATTATAAGGGCAGTGTTTGAAGACAGGGCTGTTGCACAAGTGTCACTGGAAGCCTTAATTTACTTGGAAGAACCTTTATTATTGATGATGAATGAGAGAAAAAAAACTCCGCTTGACTCTTAGAGCCCAGGCTGGGTTTGCAGGGCTGGCAGAAAAAAAAAAATCTTTTTACTTGTTAACTGAGTACTTCTCACCTGGGAATTATTAAGAGACAGAAACAAAAATAAACAAACAAAAAAAACCCATGGGGGTACATGCTGCCATTTATATAGAGTCACTTCTCAGAGTAGAACTACACTTTGAGCAATTCTTGTAGAGGACACTCA
Organism: Caretta caretta; assembly: GCF_965140235.1. Classification (NCBI taxonomy): domain Eukaryota; kingdom Metazoa; phylum Chordata; order Testudines; family Cheloniidae; genus Caretta; species Caretta caretta. The sequence goes on from NC_134212.1 coordinate 101,802,032, forward strand.
ATAGCAAAGACAGGTGCCTGGCTACTGTCCACGTGCAAAGGCTCCTGAGAAAGGCAAAAGGTATTAGCATGCTATCAATGTGCATGCTACCAAACCAATGGAAAAATGGCTCATGCTGGGTCTCTTCTTATGCCTCTGACAACAATACCACATCTGTTCTGTGATTAGCACTACTTCCTTGGCTATGATGATGGCAAATATACGGATATGTAGATCAGACATGGGTGTATGGATCACACGTGGAATGCTATGGATAGGAGCAAGGGGCCCACAACTTTCTAATGTTTACTGAGCCTAAAATACTTTTGTGACTCTGGCACTCACATTTGGCTCATGCACAGACCTGAACATTAGAATTTGTTTATTGAGATAGAAAAGAAGGTCCAGGTAGCTGGGGGTTATATATATTCCTTTTCTTCTTGATTTAGTACTGACTGTGTAGAATCACCTCAGCAAACTTGTGAATGACTTACGACATGGATAGTCACAGACAAGTGCAGAGGTGAAGGCAGGAAATATTGTGCAGTCACTGCTGTGCTGTTTTCTGCAATATGCAGCTTGGCTAGATGAATAAAATCTCTAGAACACTGAAGCTTGTAAGGCTCAATGTCTTTTTAACATCATTTCTCCCTGTCTCAGTTTCTTAGAAAATGTCTTCCCTTTTACTATGTATGTGAGCTGAATCTATGGGCCAGATATTCAGCTGGTATAGATAGATATTGTACCAGGGGAGTTTTGCGAGGGAGTTCTCCAGGTGAAGGAGGAGCGATTATGTTACCCTTTGTTGTCTTAATGTGTGTATTTGTGGTTTGCTTGCCGCTTGACTGAAATATACCATGTGCTCTCTTTGTTTGGGGTACCGTGTGCTGAGCCTAGCAGCCTGCTAGGCAAGGCTGAGAGCTACTTAACCAGCCCTTGATCCCTAAGCTCTTTAGCACCCATCAACCCTTAATCAGGGGGCAGGGCTACTCAGGAAGACCAGGGCTTTAAAAAGCCTGCTCCTAGGCGACCAGAGGAGCTAGCGAACAGGAGCAGCTAACAGAGTTTTGCGAGGGAGTTGAGAGGGTGAATGTGAGGTGGGGCTATCCAGTTTATTGCATCCAATGCAGCATGTATGCTTATGTGGCATATGTGTGCATTCGGTGCAAGGAGCTCCTGACCCTCAGAGACCATATACAGGCTTTGGAGACCAGAGTGGCTGAACGGGAGGAGCTAAGGGAGACAGAGAGGTACATAGATGAGACTTTCTGGGACACAGTAGAAAAGTCCCACCCCCAGTCTGACAGCCTCTGTGCTGTTGAGGAGGATGAAAGTCTCAGGGAAGGAGAACATCCAACTGGAGCAGAGGGAAATGATCCCATGGTTGAGACCCTCCTTCCAGAGGATGTTGTGGTATCCTCTTGCCCTGAGTTTGCGAAGACCGGGAGAATCACATGGTGACTTGCCTGCCTGGTGCGAGATCTCTCGAGACATCTAGATAGACTTATGTCTAATGCTGGTGGTTGGGTACATGTAGTTACCAATGACATAGGGAAGGATAGGAGAGAGGTCCTGGAGACCAAATGTAGGCTGCTAGGTAAGAGATTGAAGTCCAGAACCTCCATGATAGCATTCTCTGAAATGCTTCCAGTTCCACATGAATGGCCAGTTAGATAGGCAGAACTGCAGAGTCTCAATGCATGGATGAGACGATAGTGTAGGGAGGAGGGGTTTAGATTTATTTGGAACCGGGGAATCTTTTGGGAAAGGGGAAGCCATACAGGAAGGATGGGCTCTACCTAAACCAAAATGGAACCAGATTGCTGGCACTTAAAATTAAAAAGGTCATAGAGCAGTTTTTAAACTAAGGGCTGGGGGAAAGCCAGGAGGTGCGGAGGAGCACATGGTTTGGGTAGAGATATCCCTTAGGGGAGGATCTACTAATGGAGATTCTCTAAGTGCTAGTAAGGAGGAGAGGATGGGAGATGATAAAATATGGGTAGGATCTGATGAGAAACAGTCAAATGAAAAAGAATCCCATTCAATTTCATCATGTAATGGCAAACAGCTAAAAAGTGACAAGTTTTTAAGCGTTTTTATACAAATTCTAGAAGTCTAAATAATATGGGTGAACTAGAGCGCCTCGTATTAAATGAGATCTGTACTGGGACCAGTCGTATCCAACATATTCATAAATGATCTGGAAAAAAGGGTAAACAGTGGGGTGGAAAAATTTGCAGAATATACAAAACTACTCAAGATAGTTAAGTTCCAAGAAGACTGTGATGAGCTACAAAAGGATCTCACAAAACTGGGTGACTGGGCAACAAAATGGCTGATGAAATTCAATGTTGATAAATATAAAGTAATGCACACTGGAAAACATAATCCCAACTATACGTATGAAATGATGGGGTCTAAATTAGCTGTTACCACTCAAGAAAGAGAACTTGGAGTCATTGTGGTTAGTTCTCTGAAAACATCCACTCTATGTGCAGCGGCAGTCAAAAGAGTTTATGCATCTGATGAAGTGAGCTGTAGCTCACGAAAGCTTATGCTCCTATAAATTGGTTAGTCTCTAAGGTGCCACAAGTACTCCTTTTCTTTTTAGTCAAAAGAGCGAACAGAATGTTGGGAATCATTAAGAAAGGGATATCTAATAAGACAGAAAATACCATATTGCCTCTATATAAATCCATGGTATGCCCACATCTTGAATATTGCGTACAGGTGTGGTCGCCTCATCTCAAGAAAGATATATTGGAATTGGAAAAGGTTCAGAAAAGGGCAACAAAAGTGACGAAGGGTATGGAATGGCTTCTGTATGAAGAGAGATTAATAAGACTGGGACTTTTCAGCTTGGAAAAGAGACAACTAAAGGGGAATATGATAGAGGTCTATAAAATCATGACTGGTGTGGAGAAAGTAAATAAGGAAGTGATTTACTCCTTCTCATAACACAAGAACTAGCGGTCACCAAATGAAATTAATAGGCAGCAGGTTTAAAACAAAGAAAAGGAAGTATTTATTTACACAATGCACAGTCAACCTGTGGAACTCTTTGCCAGAGGATGTTGCGAAGCCCAAGACTATAACAGGGTTCAAAAAAGAACTAGATAGGTCCATGGAGGACTATAACCCCCGATCCTTTCAGCAGTATGACCACCTAGCCAGTTATTCCCATTTTGTAGCTGTACATTTGGTGACTCCTATGCCACCACCATTCTCTAAGTCAGATTCCCTGCTCACCAACGATACCTGGTTATTCTTGACACTCTGGGGATGTTGGCAGCTGGTCTAAGAGGAGTCTGGCACAAAGCAGGCCAAACACAAAGCATTAAGGTGGCTTAAAGTCCTCTCCTTGGTTGCCCAGAGCCAAGGATCATGGCCAATATTTGTAGGAAAGAGTAGATAGACAAATTTAAGTGATTTCCTTTACTATGCTGTAAACAGAAAAGTGACAAAAACAAAAATATATTAGCAAAGATGAAAAGGTACCTACTGCATACTGTTTGGAATGCACATGCTGCTTAATGTGGTGAGTGTGCGGGAGAGAAAATACAAGGCTTAGGTATGATGAACAGTGAGATGAAGAAAGACAGGGCAGCCAGCCAGGGAATGACAAACGGGGCATAATCCTACAGTTAGAAATGTTCACTCCATAGTGCTGGTACCACTTCTTTGCATGGCTACCCATACCTGATAGCATAAGAAGCACAAAGGGAAGTCTGTTCTAGCAATGTAATAAAGCTCATTTTAGACAGCAATCAGAGGTATGTAAAAGGGCTCATGTGTATTGAGCAACAGTCACATTTTGCCTTTGTGAACAAGAAAAATCAGTTGGTGCCCATGCTTGGTTGTGGATTTACCTTTTAAACAGGGAAAAGAAAATCAGCAAGGGTTAATAATGAAAGAAATAAAAAAGAAACAAAGCAACTAATTTAAAACATAAAAACAACCTTATATCTGCCTCTGCTCTATGCTGTCTACTTTATTCTGTTCAGATTATTACCAACTCTTCAGGACAGGGGCTTTTTTCCTGTAAAGGACTTTTGGGTGCTCCATAAATTAAAAAAAGACAACCACCAACACCACCAATTGAAACATCAGAAATCTACGATCTCCAAATCTGCTGAGTTTGTGTGTGTATGTGTTATAAGGTGGTCAGGTGGGGGATGGGAGTGTCACTGTTAATTTTTATGATTTTTTGTTTCACTCATATTTTAACCGTAGAAGTCATTGCAAAACTCAGCTAGGGCTATTCAAAATTATTTATAGTCTTATTAATCTGAACTAGTGTCTCTGCTATTGGACCGGATATTTTATTTAGGAAAAAAACATGCTCTCTCAAAACCACCAGTCACAATAAAATATTCTGTAACTACGTCTCATTATGGGATTCTGTGATTTTATGAAACTCCTCCAAATCCCAAGTCCCAGCCCTGAAATCCATATTTCAATATTGGAGATAACCTTCATCCCCTCCAAAATCTCAAATGTTTAAAATGGCCCCCTTTGACTCGACCATTTGTTGATGGTGACATTTACCAGTCGCAAACCCAGTAGCTCACTTTTCACTGCTGTACCTCAACTAACTTTCACTTGGCTGGTGATTATCCAATGGCACCACCACAGTGACAAACTCGTGCTTCTGCTTAACGACAGGAAAATTTCCCCTTGAGTTCCTATCTTGTTCTGGAGCCTCTTTTGTACCCCCTACATCAAGAACTGCATGAGCCCCTACCCCAAATGAAATATAAATATTGCTTTTTAAAGGAAAAATTGATACAGTTCAGGCTTCTATTGCCCTCCTCACAGTAGTATCTCAGTACCTTTCAGAATTGCATTAAATGACATGACTGCCATCCATCATGTTTGGTTTTTTCTTTCTTGTATTTTAGCCACATTTACCAACACGTAATTTACACCCCATTTCCCATTACCTGTGAATTTGGTCCATTGAGTGTTGGGAGTACCACCAGCAACTTTGGATAGTGTGAAGTAGCTTTGGCTTCTTATTTCGCCATTATACTTAGACAAATATATAGTGGCCAAATCCTTTTAAAAGATACTATAGGATTTCCAAGCAGTGGCTCCAAACATTATAGTCTACAATGCAGTACAATAAAGTTTATTTTGATTACCTCATTCATACATTCTACCTCACAGTACTTTACAGACTTTATGTAAATAACACAACAAAAGGACTCTGTATTAGCAGCGAGCGCTAGAAATGAAATGATACAGGGATGCTAGAAAAATGATACCAGATGACACGTGAGAGAATGAATGGCAATAGAAAAGATATAGGAAAGCTGAGCTACTCCTATATGATACAGTATTGCTTTGCAAGGGAGTTGTGTGAAAGCCACTGGAAAAAAATAAGGAAAAGATTAATGCTTGACTGAGTTATTTTATTTAATTCCCCATAGATTTTGTCTTAGACTTAAGGCATGATATGGTCAGAGCAGATTGCCTTGGGTAATATTCCACTCTGAAGTTGTCCACATATCTGACATTGGTCATGACATATTTAATTTGAACTGGAAGTTCAGATTTAATGGTTGAATTCAAGTGAAACAAGGAGGCACATAACGAAGTCAGGGACTTACTGTCTATGACTATTGCAGCCAAAACCCTTCATAGATCATTAGAGTTTCTTGAACCTAGGGAGACTCCTCGCACTATTTGATATAGGCGAGGGGTAGTGACCAAAGAATAGGATGCGAACTGGTCTCCCATTAGATACACAGCTAAGGTCCTGATCATTTCACGGTATTTGGAAGAATAGGGATGAAATCCTGGCTGTACTGAAGTCAATTAGAGTTTTGCTATAGACTTTGCTATAGACAGTATAGCCAGGATTTAACCCTAGGTGTGAAGTGAGCTGTAGCTCACGAAAGCTTATGCTCAAATAAATTGGTTAGTCTCTAAGGTACCACAAGTACTCCTTTTCTTTTTGCGAATACAGACTAACACGGCTGTTACTCTGAAACCTGTACTTTTGAAATGTGGCCCTTAGTGTCCGTGGCACTTTTGAAAATTGAAATTTAGAGCTTGCCTACATGACTTGGCAAATGCTCCAAAAGGGTGTGATTTGTAAAGTGCTCTAGTACCTTGCACTCTAACTGCCCTATGTAGATCCTGCTGGTGTGCTCTAAAAGGTACCTAGAACTATGTTAACAAGAACTAGGTACCTTTTAAAGTGCACCAGCAGGGTCTACCCTCCAGTGCACTTTGTTGGTGCTGTGTAGATAAGTCCTTAGTTTCCTAAGTCACTTAGGTTCTCTTGAAAATTGTATCCCTTGTCAAAATTTAAATGAAAGAGAGAATGGTTATTTCTTAAAAATATAATTAACAACAGAACAGGTCTGTGTGACTGGTTACTTCTAAATGCATGGTTTATTTTTGCACTGTCCACAAGAAGAAATGAGATTCAGCTCAAGCCTTAGACAAGATATCTTTTTGCATTGGCCTTCCTACAAAGAAGAGATTGAGAAATATGAATCCCAGAGAAAGAAGATCCCACAAACTCATACACACAGGTGCACATGCTTTAAGTAATAGCAGCCTTCAAAGTATTGTGCAGAGTTCTCTGCTTGGCTTTCTCTTCTGTCCCTATATTTCCTATACTGGCACCTCAATCCCATGCAGACTGGTGTGTTATATGTGTCTAAGTAGACAGATTGGTTTTTTTTGGCCATTCTGTCATTGCTTTCAAAACAATCAGTGATGTAGAAGGAGATTCTGAGAAATGTCTCAGTGAACATCAGGAACTCTGGGGGCTTCCTTTAATTAGCAACATATGCAGGTAATAAGAGATAACTACAGTAAACGTGCTTCATGGTGAAATTGTTACATTGCAGCAGAGCCTAGATTGGTCAGTGCAGAGGAAGCAGCAGGTGCTCCTGGAGGTATTATACCTCAGTAAGGTGCAATACCTCTGGGAGCAAAGAAATTTTGCTACCTTGGAAGAGAATGCCGCAGGTGCTCCCCCATTGGGACTGGCCCTGTTGGTAAGGGGAGAGAATGGGGCATGGTGCTGGCTCTGGCCAAGCTTACCTTCTCACTTTGAAGAAGCAACTCCTCTGTATGTACTGACTGGAAACAGTCTTTGCATTCCTTGAATTCAGTTGTGTACAGTTCTTGTACAGGGCTGCTAAAGACCAGCCCCTCGCAGGGGACGTCTATGCTTTGAGCTGAGGGTGTGCTTTCCAGCTCGCATACTTGTATGCACACTAGCTTTGATAGAGCTCTCATGCTAAAATGGAAGTGTAGCCTTTGTGGTGCAGGTGGTGGGACAGGCTAGCTGCCCCGAGTACAAGCCTGTCTGAAACCCTAAGTACTTACTCAGGCAGCTTGCTCCTCCTGCTGATCAGGCCACCATGGCCACCCTTTTTTATGCACTAGCTTGATCAGAGCATAGGTGCTGGAACTAGGAGTGCTGCCACACCCCCGGGCTTGAAGTCGTTTCCATCACATACAGGGTTTGCAGTTTGGCTCAATGACTCCCAGAACCCCCACTATACAAATTGTTCCAGCACCCCTGGATCAGAGTTAGTATGTGTATGTCTACCTGAGATGGAAATTACACCTCCAGCTTGTAGTGTACCTTACCTTCTTCTCCCCTCCTAGGTCTGTCTTATCTATTTAGATTGTAAGCACTTTCGGACCGGGATCGTCTGCTACTCTGTGTTTGTACAGTGCCTAGCACAATGGGGCCCCACTTTTTGTTAGTCCTTAAGCTCTACTGTAATAAACATGATTAATAATAAGGGTTGGAAGGTGGAGGGAAGGCTTCTTACACCCTTCTTCTCTCCTCCGCCAACAGGCAGCACCTCAAGGACGTGCACAATATGGATCTTAATCCTTCATTTACCAGGCTCTGGTTTGGTTCCTTGCTATAAGAAATACCTTGGTGTTCTTTTCTTAAACGTTACAGGCAGTTTTGTACAGTAACATTAATCTGAGAGGCACTTATGGTGATATATTGATATCTACCTGATCATTTAGATCATCTCCTTATCCCATATGATTCATCAGGAGGGAATTAGAGTAAAATGTAAAAAGTATGCTGATGTAATGGTGTGGTTTCAGGAGCACATTCATTGTCTTCACCTTGAGCTTTCAAATGGGATAAAGTTTTGAAGAAAACAATAGGAAAGCTGTCTTTAAAATCTTGTGGGGGAAAAAAGCCTCTTTCTCTATAGCATATCTCAGTTATGACTTATAAAATGTAAGGTGTTTGTTAGATGCAACAAGTTCCTTCCTACGAAGCAGTGTTCTTACATTCCTCACACCCCCTGTAGGCTTTGAAATCAGTGTTCAAAGTGGACTTTCTGAATTCATGAAAACCCACAGGTCTATAATACATCCCTAATGGAAGTCAAACATGACACCCTAGAGATAAAACACAGTGGCCTTATCCTCTGTTCACAGTAGGTGTCTGTGTATAATAAATATTTTATTTTACTACAAAAACAAATAACTAAACATACCCCCTGTGTTTGTTCTGAACTCTACAGTAGTTTTTCTGAGTTTACTATATTTCAAAGCTGAGAGACGAAACCACAATGTCATGCCAGTTACATTGCGTGCTTGCACAATAGAGAACCAAAGCTGCTTTCATTTTCTGTAAACTATGTTGCTGGCTACTGCCTTCTAGTAAAAGGCTCTATTGGCATTCCTATTGGAAACCCCAATTTGGCCGGGGGGGGGGGGGGGGAGGTTTGACAACTTATCTTATAAGGTTCCAGCTTAGGAACAACTTTATATATATGTTGGTTTGGTCTTTTTAAAGTAGTAAGTACTTGATTCAGCATTTTTCCCTTCACTTAAGCATATTCTTAACTTCAAGCACACGTATCATCTTGCTGAAGAAAATGAGAAAAACCCTTGAGAGAGGCACATACTTAAATACTTTGATGAAATGGTACCTAAAGGGGGGAAAAGTAGAAGATTTGGGGTTTCCAGTGACCGTTCTGTCTCATATGGAATTAAAAAGAGTAGCATATACAATTTTTCAGGCCTCTGTTCATAATATTAGCACATTTCCTTGGGTATTAAGATTGAAAAATGGCTACTGCTTAAACAGGAGCTCCTTTTTCAGAAAGGTTTTTAATCCTGGTCCTGTGTCCATGGAGAACCGCATTAATATCAGTGGGACTCTGTGAACTTGATCTTTTATGCCCACATGGAGCTCCACTGAATTCAGAGCAGCTCTGCAGAGAAACTAGGGTCCATCCATGTAGATAAGACCTAAGTATTCATTATATTAGGTTTTAAAAAAAGAGAGATGATCCAGAGCCGCAACGCTACCTCAGTTGTGCACGTGTAGTACAATATGTGGTCGGTGAAAGCATACGGGTGATATTCTACCCTGACACATACTCCTGAAACCCCACTGAGTGCAGTGATGACGTAAACTAGGGCAGAATCTAGCCTATTTGCGTCCTCCACAGGCTATCAACACGTGCACAGATATGGCCACCTTGTCTCAGACCTATCTCATATTGTAATCCATGCTGCTGTGTTTGAAGGATGGCTAGAAATGCGCCAGTGTAATTCAACTAGTCTCAAGGCATCTCAGGCACACTCTGACACTTTTCCATCAAGTGCCTAATGTCTGCTAATGACAAAGCAGTGACAGTTCCATTGAAATTGTATTGAGTAACAAGACAATTACTCTTATTTCAAGGGCAGTGTCTCACCACCCAGCTTTTAAATCTAAAAGATAAAAATGGAAACAGAGGAAAAGCTATATTAAAAATATGATCCCTAATTAATCACTGCACTCTCCCAGCTTTACACTGATGTAACTCCACTGGGCCAGATTCTCAACTGGTGTGAATTGCTATAGCTCCGTGGACTTCTTTTGAACTATGCCAGTTTAGGATTTGGTCCATTGAATTCAAGTGAAATACATTGGAATAAGACTGGAGTAGTAAAATTAGAGAACCAGGCTCAAACTGTTTGTCCTCATACCAAATTGTCAGAAAATTCAGGATTAGGATTTCTTACTCTATCAGTATCTCATGCTATTATGTCTAGGTATCAGAAAAGTGTATATTTCTAAGTATCATATGGTAAGTGTGCCATTCCCTAGGAACAGTGGTAGGAGCTCCAGATCCTGTAAGGTGCCGAATTTTTTACTTGCTTTGCATTGTGGGTTTAAATAAGACATTAAGTGTTATTTTAACATAGAATTTGCTGTGTGATTTTATATGTTTCAGTGGCTTATATCATCATTCTTATCGTACTAACATTTACATGTCCTTTTTCTTACAAAAAATTTACACAAAGATATTATTTAATCTCTAGGTTTATTTTATCACCCATAAATTTAGACCATATATTAAAACCTTGGAGGAATTTAATATCAGTAGCAGATTATCTTTTTTTTAAAAAAAAGCTAATTTCTCTGTGTTATAGAGGCAGGCATATCAAGTATGTTAAAAGGTTTAATAGCTGTTAGTAAATTTTACTGCAACTGTCAATAACTTCATAATATATTGGGCCAGTTAATAGGTCAGCAGCACATATTTATATCTTGCTATAAGCTGTTTACCCAAGAACAAAGTAATTTCTAACGATAATGAAATATGAAGTCAATACATATTAATTTTAGCCTTTTTTCCTAATTTAAACACAATTTTTAACACTTGCAATAAATGTTGACTGGGCAGAATTAAAAGTGAAGTCCTGTTTTCTTGGACTCCAGGCAAATGACTTGTGTGTTGTGGATTTTAAATTGTGAAGTATCATCAGTGACCTGAGTTTACAAAGTCTTGATACAGCAATGTACTGCACAGTCCCAAGATATAATCTTATATGCAGCAGGGGAGTGTGCCTTACACATTACTTGTACCACTTCTGTTTGGCTGAAATGTAGTTACAGTCATTTATGTATCTAAACAATTTAAAAAAAAATCTAAAGCTCATGTTTTCGTTGTTCAATTGTTGTTCTAATTTTAAGTGAGCCTTCAATGTGCTGAGTGCCCTCAACTTGCACTGATGCCATAAGCTAAGGTCCCTAAATGATAGGCGCCTTGCAATCTGCCTATCACCTAAGGGTTTGATCACGCATCAATGGCAAAAAATCATGAACTTTGATCCTGCAGATTTGAATCCCTTCCACAAGGATATCAGGCATATTCAGCTCCTTGCAGAACTGGGCCCCAAGTTACTGGCCAAATTAGGAACAGCTTCTGCTCCCATAGGGCCAGATTCTAATACCCTGGCTCACACTGAGACCATGTCTACCCTGAACTGGTAAATGAGCACTGCTGCAATTGATGCAGGAGGTGTTGATTTAGCGGATCTGGTGAAGACATGCTAAATGGAGGGAGAGCGCTCTCCCATTGATTTGTGTACTCCACCTCCCCGAGAAGAGTAAGGAAAATTGGCAGAAGAGTGCAGACAGCGCAGCAAGTTGACCTAACCTACATTGACTTCAGTTACGTTATTCACGTAACTGAAGTAGCATAACTTGGGTCGACTTACAGTGGTAGTATAGACCAGCCCTGAGTGTTGGCTTACTTCACTAGTAGTCCCACTGAAGTCAATAGGACTCTGAGACAAGTAAAACAGTATTCGGTGTGAGTAAGGGTGGTAGAATCTGGCCCATAGAAATAAATGATACAGGATTAGGCCCTTACCTGTCCATTTCTTCTTTCCATTTTCCGGTAACAGAATCGATCACCAGACTTTCTCTTTCTCTATCAGCCTCTGCCATCCTACCGCCAGCCATGTGAGTTTACATAGGACTTGGTCATTTGCTGCAGCTTCATGTTACAAAACTGGTGAACTGCAAACCAATTAATTTTTTATATTTAATATTAGGTTTTATTAATCTAGTATTTTATTAATAGAATTTCTAAATATTTAATGCCAAATTTTATATGTAATATTAAGTCTTATTAATCTAGTAAATTTTATTAATAGAATTTTTGTAACTTTTTTCCTTTTTTTTTTTTTACTCTCAGATTAATTACATAAATTTAAAAAAAACATTGTGGTCCTAGATGGAAAATAAAGTAATACATCCCCTAAAACTTGAAGTGGGGTGTGAAGAAGTGATTGTTACCCAGCCTTCCTCCCCTCTCCTCCCACTAGTATTTTTCATCTTTATTTTTCCTCATCTTACTCCTACTATGGGGTCTGCAGACTGATCTGTGCTTCAGTAGCCCTAGTTCCCTTCCTATGTGTCCTAATTATCCAGTGTTTGTGTGTTGTGAGTCAGCCAGCTACTAAGAAACACCTCTTCAGCTGCACTTTCCTTACGTACCTTATGGGATGCTATTCTATGTATAATCTGAATTTTTCCCCTTCCAAATTAGTAACACAGTCACATAGCAAATTGGAATATGCATGTACTTTCAGCACTGATATAGTATTGCCTTCTCCTCTTGCTGACACTTTTGATGTTGTTCCCTTTCATCGTCGTCATCGTCCTGCTCCTACAGCAGACTTAACATCTGAGGCCTTATACAGGGCATAATTAGAAGCTGCAGGACCCAAACATTGAGGTTGGATGCTATTTTTCAAAAGGCAGCTTCTGGAATTGTGGCTGCCTCCTTGGCTATAGCTGTGTGGAAACTTAAGCTACCATCTATGGAGCTGTATCTGGGCTGTCTTGGAATTAACATCCTAATGGTTGTTTTTGGCTACTTTGTCACCACCGGGCCAGATTCTCTGGTGCTTAGAGAACCCAGAGATGGCCAGGGGAATATTATCCTCTTCAGGGGACCTCTCCCTCAGTGTAGTGAACTCCTGAGCCAGCCACACCCAGTGTAAAGTGAAGCAGGGGGCATTCCAGGAGCAGGGCCACATCAAATCCTCCATTGGCCCAAGTCCCTGGGGCACCTTACCCAAGTGGTGTAAGTTACAGCAGCTCCTTTGCATCTCTAACTTATACCAGAACCACGTGACTTTGGATCAGGGATCAGCAACCAGCTCCCAACTCCACACAGCTGGAGCTGAGAACTGAGCCCCAGTGTCTTTTGGCTGATCCTTGGCTGCCGGGAAAGGGAATTGTCATACTCTTGCAAGGTTGTGAAGAAGGTCTCACACACTTTCTGCATCACATTCATGTACAAAGTCTTTGTGCTATTGCACTCAAGAGCCTTTATGTGTAACATCTATATGTATTACACTATCTTGGTATGTGTTCTATTTATAAACTTCACAGCTTCTGTGCTGTGCAATAAAACCAGACAGTTTTCAGTTCACCGTTGCATAAGAGCATTTTAATATCCAAGGCTCTTAAATGAGAATTAACATGAGTCTTGGAAAAGTGCTGAACAAACAGGATGTATTGGGATTGCTGTAATGCAGCTGTCAGATCAAATTGTTTTTGGTTTTAGAAATAGTCAGGATATGAAAAGCAAAGTTCCTACATAAAATATACACGGTGGCTCAAAATGTGTGGGCTTTTGTTAGTTTGTGCATCCAAAATAGGAAGAGGTTGGGTTTCCCAATCAGCCATTCATCCCTTCCGGAGCAGACTCTTGGGGCAGGAAACCCCATAAGAGCCCCTGGCCATTTCAAGGTGTGACAAGATGGGTAGCTGTGTTAGGGGGCTAGGAGTGGGTAAAGCTGCAGTGGCCCTGAGCGCCAGTTATTTCCTGGCTGCCACATAGCCCATTGGAGGCCTGGGCAGTCAAGGGGAAGTTAGGCTAGCCTTAGGGCTGAATTAGCTCCTGGACTCCTACTGTGGCCCAGCTTAGAGATGATTTCCGCTCTTGTGCCTCAGCTTCCCCAGCTGTACAATGGAGATAGTAGTATCCATCTACCTCACAAATCCTTTGTGAGGCTTCATTCATGTTTGTAAAGTGTTTTAGGGCCTTTAGAGGAAGGGCACTATGGAATTGTAATGCATTCTGATTACAAATGCTTTTACTGGTCATAAAATTATCTAGCCACAGTATTTGACTTGATGACCCCTGGCAGCAAGGATTTCCAGAGTGCCTACATGCTGTAGAAGTACTTCCTTTCCTTTATGCTAAGACCACTGGCTATCAGTTGCTCTGGGAGACTCCTTTCCACCATAAAATAGGACATCATCACAAAAAAATAGACTGAACAGGTTTCACTAGACATCTCATACTTTTCTGTCTCAAGGGTGCTTCCTCAAAATACCCTGCATTTCCATATCCTGTATCACAGGGTGGAGCAGCGTCATAATCTATCACCATTTTAAATCTCTTTTACAAATGGTGATTTGACACACACTGGACTGACTTGACACAATTGCGTGAGAAACTTTTCAAATTTTTAAGAGCAAAAAATAATACTGTGATAGAAAATGAAGACAAAAACGTTGAGTTTACTCAAACACTAGTTACAAAACAAACTCTCGAAACTAAAGGCTAATATTTCAGCCTGCGACCACCCCAGTATGCTTCAGTACTGATGGGCTCTCAGACAAGCATGTCGTTGGGTTTTATTTATTTTTTTAACAGTGCCACATATTCTGCTAAACTAGGCACACTCAATGTGTTAAGGAAGAAGCGTCAGCTCACACTTAGCTTTGAATTTCTTTGCTTTTGTCAGCCTCATTATTAGTCAGAATGTTATTAAAAGGCTGCCTTTGTCTGTTAATAATCATTTCACTTCTCTATTTCTGCCACATGAACTTTAGAACACTGTGAAATGGTTTTGTAGTTGCATGTTTTTTTTCAAGTTCATTGATCAAGCATTTGTACATTTTAATGTTATAAATAATTGAAGAGCCTTCGTTTTTCAGTGTTAAAATTAAGTTTTCTGTTCTGTCTTTTAAAAGTAGAACAAGGGAAAGTATGATGTAAGTCATAAAAAGGCTGCAAAATATGAGGAGCTCACTCTAACCCTTTTCTGTGGGACTCTTCTCATTTTACTTTGATTCTTACAAAGAGCAAAGCATTCACAATCTGCCTTGACAAAATCCTCCAGTAGGTGACTAGCCAGAGGAATATACCTACTTTCTGCCAGTGCTTAAAGTGCAAGGTGGGTACAAGGAGGATTCTTGAAGCCAACCAGAAGGGTTTTGTATAGCAGTGTTGAGGGAAGAAACTGAGCCAGGCAGAGAGGTTCAGAACTGATAACCCACTGAAATGAACAGAGGCAGCTCACATCATTCTTAAGTGTAAACTATGCTTCCGTCTCTGTGCAGAACTCTGATTTAAAATTAATGCAGTGCTGCTGTGTAAGGATGGGGGCAGGATTTAGGGAGCTCTGTTTAGGGGCTGTAAACTCCCTAAACTGAACCCAGCTTTGCAGGAGCTCCTTGTGGGGGGGAGATTTTGCCCTACACAGCTTCCGTGAATATTCCCCTCCACACAGGGACAGTGCCAGTAGCATGGAGCCATTAGAGGAGAAGAAGTGACTACTGCTGGGTAGGAAAAGGGGGGCCTGGAAAATAAGGAACATTTACTCTGGTGGCAGCTGGGGATGTCCGTTCCTGAAGAGAAGCCACATTTGCAGCACAATATGAAACTAGTATCCTGCCTGGCTGCAGGGGGCCCATTGTTACACGATTGTGACATGATCCTGTCCAAAGAATGCAGTGAAAATGTCCTTTTATTGGTGCTGTTAGGCCTCTCCTCTATGCAATGGACTTAATCTGAACTAATCCTTTCCTACACCTATACTAACAACAGGACAGGAAGAAAGGGGGAATTTAAATTCAAACCCTGACTGTGAACCTGCCTTTATGGTTTCCTGTTAAGTTGGATCCAAAATTGGACAGATATGTATTTTCGTTCTGGTTCAGATGACTCAAGCTGGTGGAAAACTAGCAAAATCAGCTAATATGGTGCCCCTCTTGGGCCATATTTGTTTGCCAAGTTAGTAACGTCAAACTTGAATCCTATCCTTCAGCTGGAACTCTGAGCCCTAGCCTACATTTAATCTGGAGCTTCCTCTTGAGCCTGACAGTTACCAGTTTTACCAAACATGTTGCTGCTGGATCAGCTGATGAAATGAACCAGCATTATAGATCGTGTTGAGCAAACCTCATGATTTCAGTTTTTGGATGAGTCTCACAAGCAGAGTCTCTCCAAAGCTTATCAGAACACACTCTAACATCTTTGATTGAGAAACTGTGCTGGGAATTTCATGAGAACAGATTCCCATGGGAGATTTCTGGTACTTCCTGGCTCAGTCTGAGCTGGAAATACTGTGAGAACAGCACATCAGAAATGCTGATTTAATTAACTCTGTTGGCAGCCACAGCCTCCAGACTGCCTCCTGTCTGCCCTTCAGAGGAAATGCTCCCTCTAATGAACACAAACCACATGAAAAGTACTTGTTGCGCATTGTGTATATGTTTGTTCAGCATAAAAATCACCAAGATAAGGTTCCATAAAAGTTAGGATGAAAACTATGAATCTTTACATTAAAAGAGGTAAACCATAAAGACTGGATGTTTCTCCTTCTGACGTTTCACTCGCTATGAATTTTATAAAAATTGCATCGAGTAAAATAGAGATTTACTGAAAGCACTAAAAACTGTGTTGATGGAACAAACAACCTTCAGTGAGCATTTTGCTGCCTGTGTTCATTTCAAAGCAAGTATTACCATAATTCTGCTGATGCTGAGACTGGGTATCTATAGATACCTATGGCCATGGGTCCACCCCTCAACACCAGTGAAAGAAATTAAATCTAAGTAGGCTTATTAAATAAAGATTGACCTGAGCAGCAAAGTTTGGAGCAGGATTCAGATACAAATTTTAAGGGGTTGTTTCTGGCATATACATAGCAGTAAATCTCATCAGCTTTCATTTTTGTTTTAATTTAACTGAGCTTTTGGTTCTGGTGTGAAATAGAAAAATAAAAAGCCTTCTAGACTGACGCACTCTGCACTTGGTGTGAAGGCAGAAACAAGGCACAGTTCTATCCAGTAGCACTTCTAGCAGTATACAGCAGAACTGCATCACAGACTTAGCAGACATTCTCAGAAACTGCATTCTTCCAAACCACTCTAATGAAAGAAAGTGTCTTGCGGGGCGTACTGCAGCTAGATCACATAATACTGGGTATGCAGATTCGTTATGCCCCTTTCTCCAATGAATTCTTTGTGGACAAGTCCCCTTCACCAACACAGAACCCAGTTAAAATCCAGAGGGTTCTACCTGTGTACAACTCATTGTAGGATTGGGACATAGTGAGTATGAGTATAGACATAGTGAGTATTATTGCTAGCCGGTAATAGCCCATCAGCCAGATCACTGAGTGGAGTCTCTTGGACTTATTTCTTAGTGAGGTTATCCAGTGGTGCTAAACATTTTCCCCCCCTCTCTGAGAAGCATTTGAAATATTGCCATTCACCTCATTCCCGTCCATACCATCCAAGTCTCAGTTCATATGAAAATTTCCTTTTATCCCTCAATATTGGGTGGCAGATTGTTTGGGCTGGATTGAGTACTGCATGGTAAATTACCATTATTGTTGTTCTCTGCATAACTATTTTGGAGCTATTATTATAGGATTGAGTAAAATGTGGGTCCCATGTTCCAAAGTACCTGAACTTTTCCAGACCAGTTTGGCTCATCTATGAATAGTTCAGCTGCTGATAATCACTTATTTTATTCTATGCCAAACATGCAGAATCTCTGACAACCATTTGTTTAAATTACTTATGCAACTTGCTGTTTTAATCTTTTTTTCCTATTAATCTGTGACAAGCCACGAAATTTAATATTTTTACCATGACTAATGTATGAAATTTGTTAGCTTTGTCTGTAATTTACAAAAAAATACTGAATAGTTGAGCCTTAAAGTTTAAAGGCTTAAATTTTGCTATTGTAGGAGTGATTGTTTTTAAATGATTTAAGGCATCCAAAGCGCTTTGGTGATGGGTGCTATTATAAAACACGCTTGCTAACCTACGCCCCTCTTCAATTTCCTGGTTCTGCAACCAAATCTTAATATATAAACTAAACCAAAAAAGGGAGGGATGGGGAAGAAAGGAGAGCAGAGAGGGAAAGGAACATGAAGCTTCTATAAAAGTAAGATGTTTTCATTATCTTCACTATCCTGTACCTCTTCTGCTACCCATTGTTTATTATCTTCCTTTGCTGTTATATCTTACTTATGTTATCAAAACTCCATGGGGCATGGTCCTCGGCTTTTTATCACCTGCCATGAACACCTCTAGCTCCATAGAAATGATAATTTCTAAGCAAAGATTCAGTTCTGCCTTAGAACGTAGGACTCCACATATCGTAATGCTAACTGATATCTACTGTATGTTTGATATAGTCCCTCTCTCATCCACCCCTCACCCCACAAAATAATGCATATAGTAAGCATGGGCCACAGGTGCCGTGTACAGATGTAGAACTGAACAAACCAGGACTAGGGTGAGAATGAGGAAAGAATGATCCTAAAATCTTACAAACTGTTCTCATAAGAATTTTGGTCCACAGTTGGAAATCTTGCAAGATCAGCAACTGTCATAAGATTTCTGTCATCTTGGACTGCCCAGTAACAAAACCATAGGTACAAGCTCACATCTTACCACTACCTTGAAAGTGTTAGGTGGAGAGGTTGGATCTGAGGTTCTGGTTTGAGCCCATCCTCTGTACGGTAGGTATCTGACATATGCAGAGACAGTCACAACTTGAAGAGTCTTTTTCAATAAGATAGAGTTAACCTTTATTTAGACATTTGTGTTACAGCCCAGGCCTAAAACACCTGACAGTTTACCTCAAAATATTTTTAAAAGTTACATGCACACACAATTTGTATTCCAAGGATGGGTGTGTCAGTTCAAACAAAGCAACAAACCTGAGCCTTTGCCAAAATTTGAATAAAAAGTGTTTGAGTAGCTATACATTTTGTTTAGTTTTTGTTACTGTTTTTGCTAAACTACTGCCAGGGTAAATTGAGTCTAATCCAGAATCTGGAGCCACCAGAATTTCAGAGTTCACAAGGCATTGTCAGCTCTTCACCCAGCCAGCTGGACCTACTCCATCAAGAGCTTACTGAACTCTTGATTTCCTCTCCATGAGGCAGCCAAAGTCCACCTCAGCAGGCAGTCATTAGTTGTATACTGTACTATGTCCTGTCTTTCCTGGAGGCCTGCCTACATTGGGGAAACATCTATTGGTATAGTTGCACTAGTACAAACCCCTGAATTACTGAAGAAATTTGCACTGGTCCAAGCCCCATCAGGGGGCTATACTAGCAGAGCTACATCACTGTGACAAATTTCTAGTGCATATTTCCCTGATGTAGACAGGCCCTTGGACTCTGTTTCAAAAGGTCCTCTGACCATGGTGCTCAGATTTCACAAAAGCTGCTTTAACCTGCCTGTGAATGCCATGAAGAAGGTTGGTTTTACCATGTTTTCATTCTAACGGCAAGCAGGATGTACCAGAAATCTCATCAGGAAAACTACCAATGTTGTAGGCTCAGGAGGCCTGGGCAGTTTGAAAGGTTTAGTTGTTTATCCAAGTAAAACCAAAACATCCAACCTTTTCAAGTTTGGTTATCACTAGTGTAGACAACTACAGAGATAATTCTATCACATTGTCATCCTAACTGGAGGAGATATACCTGAACGAAAACCCCAGAACTGAAGATGCGACACTTTGTAGCTCAGTGGAAATCTTTTTTTTTTTTTTAAATATAGGAACAATATGTAGATCCTTACCCTTAAGGTTTAAGCCCTGGCCCAGTAGTACAGCTAAAGAACTGGTACTTCATTCTGTCACAAAGTTGATTCAGAAACTGCCTTTTCCTGGACCAAAGAGGATCCGGTAGTTGCTACCATGACAACCTTAAGGGCAGTGCTGTAGCATCTAGTTCCAGTCAGGCAGGAGGACTGAATATGAGGGGGCAAAAGGGTGCATAATAGTAGCAATCAACATAAGAAGTGAGCCAGAGCAATCACTCTGTCTGCTTTTGCTCAAGAAAATGTGTTCTTAGAAGGAAACCGATTACAAGTGATCTAATGGTACATTAGCCATAAACCAGAAAGAGTTGCATGGTACAAAATCCCTTCCAACGAGGATGTTATGTATTCCTCAGGTCATGTTATTTCTTTTAAATATTAATCAGAAAAATTGGAAAGCTTTATTATAAAGATGACAAATGCTACTATGCCTCAAGGAAAGGTTGTGCACAGGATGTGCAAGCTCATACTTATTGATTCAACATGGTGACTGTGAGCTGCACTTTTAATGAGGGAAATAAAACATCCTCTTAATTGGCTATAAAAGGATGTACAACACAGACTTACTGAAACATTAGGCTGCCTAGTTAGGATCTACTTTGTGACAATGCCCCTTTTTATTAATATTATTTTATTGGTTGCAAAATCTGAGTTTATCCATGTTTTTTGTACAAAAGACACATTTGGGTTTAAAGTAGAGAGCAGAAGAAACAAAAAAATCTGCATAAGACAAATTGAAAACATCAGTGTACCCTATAGAGTAATAGTACTTTATCATGATTTATACATGGGAATGCAAATGTTGGAAAAAAAATAGGTGACCTCTCTACCCTATATTAATAATTACAGTATGGAGGTGGAAGCCTGATATGGAGAACACTCCTGTATGCAACAAAAATTGTCCTTAAAGAAAAAAAATAACTGTTTCAGACAAGAAGTTTAAAAAGGAGGTGAATCCAGTTAAGTGTTGTCAAGCCTTTCATCTCATGCAATGGACAACAAAATATTGGAATTCCTCCAAAACTATTTCTAATTGTTCTAGTTTATTTCATATTTCTAGTTTATTTCCAAATCAAGTAAGAACAGGCTCTATTAGCCCTACCCTTCCACTCCAGTGAATGCAGGTCAACTTTCCAAACTCCCTGCTTAAATATACAACATGAAAGCCAACCAAGACAGAATTGAACTGTGTATAGTTGGAGGTCTCCTTATCAAACCAGGATTGTTCCAAGGATAAAGGGAATTAGTTGACCTTCTGTTTCAGTTCCAGGGCCTTTCTAAACACTTACTTGTTCCAGGTTAAAACTAACTTTGGGGTTTTATTACAGACTCAAATCTCAGCCCAGGCTCTCCAAAATAACAAACTTTGAGTCACATGCATCTGAAGAAGTGGGTATTCACCCACAAAAGCTTATGCTCCAATAGATCTATTAGCCTTTAAGGTGCCGCAGGACTCTTTGCCGCTTTTACAGATCCAGACTAACATGGCTACCCCCTCATACTTGAAACTTTTGAGTGACTCAAGGATACGTTTTCAGCAACTACCTTCTATCAGTCTAAAGTATTGTACTTATATGTCCTCCAGTACAGTAGCATTGAGTGCCTCACAGTCTTTAATTTATTTATCCTTCCCTCTTCAGAATATGAAACTGATCAGTTTCACATTATTTTTATTTGAAAGTAGGTAAAACTTTCAGTTTTCAATTTTGCTGAATTATTCCCTTTTAGTGTTGGGAACCCAAACCCAATAGCATTGTGTTAATGTAGCAGTTCTCCAACTTTTTCTTTCACCGACCCTGTTCCCTCACTACAGTCCAGTCCCCTACTACTTTGGTTTTCAGAGTATTTCTTTCTTCAACCATTCAGGAATGACTCTGCAGACCACTAGTAGTCCATGGACCCCCAGTACAAGAACCATTCTGTGAGTGCATGAGACAAAGCAAAAATGGAGTTTCATCATCTTCGCTGACTGAAATTATAAACATAGAAAGAAAGAAAGAAAGAAAGAAAGAAAGAAAGAAAGAAAGAAAGAAAGAAAGAAAGAAAGAAAGAATGGTTATTCTGTTTTTATAATCTAAGGTGTTACTAGTAACAGGAAAGAAAATGATTTTAAATATATTATTTTTATATAGAGAATATCAATTTATGGTAATGACAAAAATGTTTTCAATATAAAGTAAAATATGAAATGAACCTTTATGATTTAAGAGCAGTTCTGTAACCAGTCCAAGTTAAAAAAAACCCAGTAATGAAGTTCACCATTTTTATTCATTAAAATTGCATTTTTATTACAAAAACATGTAAAATGAAAAGCTGAGAGTGCATTTCATGTTACAATTGATCTTTAAATATTGCAGAGTGTTTTATGTTTTCCCTGTTTAAAGGCCCATCTGAAAATGTTCTTAGAAATTATTAAAGATATGACACCAAGTTACCTGAGATAGTATATTCAAATATTTGACCAGCTTGCCTGCTTCTGCTATTGTTGTCAGCTATTCAAGATTGACCAGGACGGCCCCGTTTCCCAGGACAACACATTGGTATAAACTCCCCAGCCCCTGAAACCAAACCAAAACAACAAACAACCCAGTGCAGAACTCTAGAATACAGATGGCAGAAGAAATTCCACAATGTACCACATAGGGCTGATTTATTTTATTTTATTTTTATTTTTTTTGCCAAACTGTACAAAATCTGTTAAATGTTCTGTCCATAATAATGTATCTTATAAAATATAGAATGGAGCTTTACGGATTAAGTATCACTACTACTTTTTCCTTACAGATAAGGTAGGAAGAGGAAGATGTAATTCTTCCTACTTTAAGATCATGTCTTTTGAGTTTGTTTGATGATGACGGATAACCATTGTTCCCTGTGTTGCAACTAACCACTCCTGTGTGAGCAATGGAATGCAGTCATCTTTGGGCTGGGGTGTGGCAGCTGTTGTAAATAGGACAAGTAGGAAGGAAGAGTACTGTAGCCAACTGAAACACGTCTTCACTGGCAACGTTAAAGCGCTGCCACTTTATGTGGCTTGTGTAGTCTTAGCATAGTGATAGGAGAGGGCTCCCCCAGGGCTCTAAAACACCCACCTCCTCGAGAGGAATAGCTACCAGCACACTGTCCACACTGCCACTTTACAGCTGAAACTTGCAGCGCTCAGGGGGGTATTTTACTGAAGAGTGTGAAGTGTAGTTAAGAAGAATATGATGATTATCCCAAGTGGAATCTGGCTGGGATGCCAGGGTTAACACTCCCATTATCACACACAAGGCCATGGGATTTTGAGAGACCACAAATGATCATACCCTTGTTTTTTTTCCCCTCACCCCACAGGCAGCAACTCTACTAAATCAATAGCCTTCCTTTCTGCAGAACCCTCAATCTTGTAGATTTTTCCTATCTAAGTACTGGATAGATTTGATCCCATTTGGCTTGTGAGACCAGTGACAATAGAGATTGAAACCTGCTTCTACACTCCTATCTGGTCAATAGGTAACTGTACATTTTTGCTGCAGATACCAGTTTTGCTGCAGATACCAGTTGTAATCATTTCTTCCTGTGCATTTCTGCTGGGGTGCCCTTAAAAACAAAGCAACCTGTATATAGAGTCTATACTTTTACACACACATACAAAATCAGAAAATATCTGTTATGTCATTAGCTTTTTTAAAACTCTGGGAGTAGGTGCTGTTTGTACAATCGAACATCCCTGCTTCCAAATCCTGTCCGGATTGCACTGATTAAGCTAGCATGAAAATGGATTACATTGATCTTAATTGCTTAATTTATCTTTTACAAAGGTGATGTGAAAGTTGAAATTTGCTTCTCGCTGAGCATTTTCAGTCCTTATAAGGAAAATGTAAAACCAAGACAGGAAGCATGGATTTAAATAATGTGTCAGATAACAGCAGATGCTGTCTGAAGGTGTTTCACTGTAGGAGTTTATTGTAACGTGAATTTGGGGATGTTTGGGGTAAGAACATGAGAACGGCCATACTGAGTCAAACCAAAGGTCCATTTAGCCCAGTATCCTGTCCTTTGACAGCGGCCAATGCCAGGTGACCCAGAGGGAATGAACAGAAAAGGTAATCATCAAGTGATTCATTCCCTGTCTCCCATTCCCAGCTTCTGGCAAACAGAGGCTAGGGATACCATCCCTGCCCATTCTAGCTAATAACCATTGATGGACCTATCCTCCATGAATTTAACTAGTTCTTTTTGAACCCTGTTATAGTCTTGGCCTTCACAACATCCTCTGGCAAAGAGTTCCACAGGTTGACTATGGGTTTTGTGAAGAAATACTTCCTTTTGTTTGATTTTTAAACCTGCTGCCTATTAATTTCATTTGGTGACTCCTAGTTCTTGTGTTATGAGAAGGAGTAGATAACACTTCCTTATTTACTTTCTCCACACCAGTCATGATTTTATAGACCTCTATAATATCCCCCCTTAGCTGTCTCTTTTCCAAGTTGAAAAGTCCCAGTCTTATTAATCTCTGCTCATATTGAAGCCGTTCCTTACCCCCAATCATTTTTGTTGCCCTTTTCTGAACCTTTTCCAATTCCAATATCTCTTTTTTGAGATGGGACAACCACATCTGCCTGCATTATTCCAGATGTGGACGTACCAAGGATTTATATAGAGACAATATGATATTTTCTGGCTTATTATCTGCCCCTTTCTTAATGATGCCCAACATTGTTTGCTTTTTTGACTGCCGCTGCCATTGAGTGGATGTTTTCAGAGAACTATCCACAATGACTCCAAGATCTTTCTTGAGTGGCAACAGCTAATTTAGACCCCATCATTTTATATGCATAGTCTAGAAAGCATAATCCCATGTGCATTAATTTGCATTTATCAAAATTGAATTTCATCTGCCATTTTGTTGCCCAGTCACCCAGCTTTGAGAGATCCTTGTGTAGCTCTTCACAGTGTGCCTGGGATTTAACTATCTTGAGTAGTTTTGTAGCATCTGCAAATTTTGCCACCTCACTGTTTACCCCTTTTGGGTAGTTTGGGATTACTAGTGAGCAGCAAGCAGGACTTGAAGAAAGAGGCTGAGAAAATAATTAATACTGGTTTGGGGTTCGTATTATTTTATTGTTTGCAAATCTGTCACACCCCGAGCACAATGCCCTCTTCCCTAATGAGCTAAGAACATGACATACTGTGTCCGACTAGTGGTCCATCTAGTCCAATACCTTGTCTCTGACAGTAGTCAGTATCACAGGTTCAGGGGGGCATGTACAGAAAGGGGAAGGTGGAGTGACCCATCCCTGTCTTCCCCTTCTGGCCTTCAGTAGTCAGAGATTTAGGGTCATCCTCAGCATGGGGTGGCATCCCAGACCATCTTCGCTAATAATCATAAGTGGACCTATCCTCCATGAACTTATCCAGTTGTTTTTTGAATGCAGTTATCACAACATGCCATGGCAACAAATTCCACAGGTTAATTGTGTGTTGCGTGAAAAAGTACTTTCTCTTGTTTGAATTAAATCTGTTGCCTATTAATTAAATCAGGTGTTCCTCATTTTTGTATTGTGGGAAAGAGTGAATAACCCTTTTCTAATAACAGGCTTCAGAGTAGCAGCCGTGTTAGTCTGTATTCGCAAAAAGAAAAGGAGTACTAGTGGCACCTTAGAGACTAACCAATTTATTTGAGCATAGGCTTTCGTGAGCTACAGCACAGAATGCATCCGATGAAGTGAGCTGTAGCTCACGAAAGCTTATGCTCAAATAAATTGGTTAGTCTCTAAGGTGCGACTAGTACTCCTTTTCTTTTTGCAAACCCTTTTCTAGTCACTTTCTCCACATCATTCATGATTTTGTAGACCTCTATCATATCCCCCCTTAGTCATCTCTTTTCTAATCTGAACAGCCCTTGTTGATAATCACCAGCTAGTTAATAGTCATCTTATTTACAATACAAGTTTGCACAAATATTTTATTATCCATGTCCTAATAAATAGTGGAGGTCACTAACATTTCCCCCCCCCCCACAGTGAAATCTCTATGTCCAGAAAAAGTGTTGCAGTTTCCTAAAAAGATCATTTGCAGATACAAAACCGCACTTCCCAGAATTTCTGTCTTACAATGGTGTTAATATCAAGAAGAAGAAATATCACAGCTATTTCACATACCTAGGCATATATGTCACTTTGGGGTATCGGGTTTTACACACCCAGTTCCAGCAGAAGTTATTTTGATTTTAGCCCATCACTTGAGTCCATTCATCCTATTATTGCCAGCAATTAAAACTACTTTCAAATAGGGAATTTTAATTCAAGAAGTATAATAAATGTCAGTCCTATAATATGTACATTAGTGTAATCTAATGTGAGTAGGAAGTCACTTGAGATGGAAAGAAGCAACAGCTCCTCCAGGGCTAGTGCCATAGCACAAGCAACAAAAGGGAAACCCTTGTTAATCCTTTGGAAATATCATGTTAATAAATGAAAATGAGATAATGACTTTTGTGGCTAGCTGAATCTTGTCAAAAGCCTCTTATGAGCTTCATGAGTCTCAGTTAGGGACTGTGTTACATGATAAAAAAAACCCCACCAAAAAAAAAAAATTCAGCTGCAGGCTTCACACAATAAAAAGCAAAGTTAAATAAGAATATGTGCGTGGTATTATTATTAGTGCTACCCTCCTGCCTGACCTAGAAGGTTTTCATTTTAGGGACTCCCTCCCAAGATCTCATTACAGGTTTGTAATCGGTATTTCAGAATCTCCCCAGAATGCAAGAAAAGTCTTGCTGCAGTTCACCTTTCTTATTCCCCCCCTGCCCCCACCACACACACACACACTAAAGGTCAATGAGCAAAGTAAATTTACCCTTTCTGATTTCAAATCGCACACATCCATACAGATCCCATAAACTGTGGCCAGTACTTCAGACCTGCAAAACTAGATCGGCTTAAATGAACAGTAATGTCAATCCAGACTTTCCCCCTCAAAAGCAAGAAATAAAAGTGAGCTGCACATCAGAGTCCGAATTTGGTACTGAACTCTCTCAAAGTTTGAAATTGTTCAGACTGGAGGGTTTGGCTCCATCTTTAGGAAGCAGCTAAAAGTAGCTATGGTGCATTATTAGCTAAAATGCCTCACAAGTTCCGTTTGTGATGGAAGCGGACATATATGATCTGAAAATACAGCGTTCAACTCCATATGTTGTGTGACCTTATATCATAGGCATAAGATGTGAAGGTACCTTGGATACAGGTGATCATTAATTTTTACACTCAGAGGGGCAACAGGACCAAAATGTAAAGAGACATGCAGTTATTCCCAGGTCAAATATACACTTATCTGGATGCAGCAACTGAGCAGCTACAGCACTCTTCATCTACATCAGCCACTGTTTAGCATTTGAAACAGATCCTACCAAACTACGAGAAACATGAGATGGTATCAAAAAGTCAGTGGACACATCACAAATAACTGGAATCAGGTTCAGATACTTTGTCTAATTATGACCTATTCAGAATGTAGTGAAGTTAATTTTCCCATTATTTCTGGCATTATTTTTTCAGTAAAATAGTAACTCTTTAAGAGTCCAGTCATTATAAGTTCATTTGGTATTCATGGAAATAGCAGTGATCATAATGAATTCATTTGGTATTCATGTGAATGTCACATGTACTTCCATAGAGGTACTATTGTAATTCAGTTTTAGTTAGCTAACTTTTTTTCTTTGACAGTGACTATTTCCTTCTGTTGTGCTTCACAGATGGAAAGGATGATCTGGGCTAAACCACAGGACTATAAGTAAGGAGATCTGTGTTTAATTCCTGATTCTGTTCTGAATTTCCTGTTTGGTCTTGGGCAAGTCACTTAACCGCTCCTTATCCACAGTTTGGCCCATGGGTAATGGGAATATAATTTATCTCACAGCACTGTTAAGCAGTTTAACCCATTAATGTTTGTAAAATGCTTTGAGACACACTCTCCCGCTCTGATGGAAGACACTAAAGACATACAGAGTATTTATTATTATTATTATTATTAAATCCTTAATGGGACGTTTCCTAGGTTTTCTTTAGCCTTTGTTTTTAAAATCAACACAGGTGGCTTCTAAAACCATCCCTGTGGCCATGATTTTCAAAAATGACAAGTGATTTTTGGATGCCCAAATTGAGACATTTTAGAGGGGCCCAATTTTCAGAAAGCTTTCAGCACATGCCCTCTGAAAATAAGGTCCCTTTAAGTTATCACATATTGGGCACCTCAGTCACTTTTGATAATCTTGGTCTGTTTGACTAAACACAAAGGCTCCTTTAAAAATCTCAGCCTAAGGGAGAAAGGTGTTCATATTCCACTGACATTCAATGGGACTCATGTACTTAAATCCTTTAAAGGTCTTTTTAATATTCTCATTTCAATATTCAGGAATTTCATCCATTAGCCATGTTGCAGGCAAACCATCCAAGTAGGAACTCCAAAATCCCTGTGCTCTGGAAGCCACTGTGATTGCTCAAAGCACAAGATACGTGTGGTTGCTGCAAAAACTTTTTGAAAGAGTCCAATATATGTCCCCCACAGATGAGGCCACCCCTGCTCACCTTGGCCCTGATCTAACAAGATACTTACTGACAAGAGTAGTCCCAGTGAAATCAACACAAATGCATTAAGTTGAGCACATGCATAAACACCTTCCTGGATCTGGGCTCCTATGTGTTTCACAAGGGCACAGTCTGGCCTTTATATCTAACCTGTTGAAAATTCATAGATTCAAAGAGTCCAGGGCCAGAAAGGACCACTGTGATCATCTAGTCTGACCTCTTGTATAACACAGGCTAAAGAACTTCCCCAAATAATTCCTAAAGCAAGTCTTTCAGAAAAAATATCCAATCTTAATTTAAAAATTGTCAGTGATGGAGAATCTACCACGACTATTGATAAATTGTTCCAGTGGTTAATCATCTTCACCATTAAGAATTTATGCCTGATTTCCACTCTGAATTTGTCCTGCTTCAGTGTTCAGTCATTGGATCATGTTATACTTCAGTCTGCTAGATTGAAGAGACCATTATTAAATATTTTTTTCCCATGTAGATGCTAATAGACTGTCATCAAATTACCCTTTAACCTTCGCTTTGTTAAGCTAAATAGATTGAGCTCTTTGAGTCATCACTATAAGGCATGTTTTCTAATCCTTTAATCATTCTCATGGCTCTTCTCTGAACACTTTCCAATTCGTCAACATCTTTTGAATTGTGGGCACCAGAACTGGACCCAATATTCCAGCAGCAGTCACACCAGTGCAAAATACAGAAATAAAATAACCTCTTTGCTCCTATTTGCGATTCCTTTGTTTATGCAAAAAGAAAAGGAGTACTTGTGGCACCTTAGAGACTAACCAATTTATTTGAGCATGAGCTTTCGTGAGCTACAGCTCACTTCATCAGATGTATACCGTGGAAACTGCAGCAGACTTTATATGCACACAGAGAATATGAAACAATACCTCCTCCCACCCCACTGTCCTGCTGGTAATAGCTTATCTAAAGTGATCAACAGCCGTCAAGAACACTATCCCCGATAATGTCACGGCTAACCTGGTGGCTGAACTTTGTGACTTGGTCCTTACCCATAACTATTTCACATTTGGGGACAATGTATATCTTCAGATCAGCGGCACTGCTATGGGTACCCGCATGGCCCCACAGTATGCCAACATTTTTATGGCGGATTTAGAACAACGCTTCCTCAGCTCTCGTCCCCTAAAGCCCCTACTCTACTTGCGCTATATTGATGACATCTTCATCATCTGGACCCATGGAAAAGAAGCCCTTGAGGAATTCCACCATGATTTCAACAATTTCCATCCCACCACCAACCTCAGCCTGGTCCAGTCCACACAAGAGATCCACTTCCTGGACACTACAGTGCTAATAAACAATGGCCACATAAACACCACCCTATACCGGAAACCTACTGACCGCTATTCCTACCTGCATGCCTCCAGCTTTCATCCTGACCACACCACACGATCCATCGTCTACAGCCAAGCTCTGCGATACAACCGCATTTGCTCCAACCCCTCAGACAGAGACAAACACCTACAAGATCTCTGTCAAGCTTTCTTACAACTACAATACCCACCTGCAGAAGTAAAGAAACAGATTGATAGAGCCAGAAGAGTTCCCAGAAGTTACCTACTACAGGACAGGCCTAACAAAGAAAATAACAGAACGTCACTAGCGGTCACCTTCAGCCCCCAACTAAAACCCCTCCAACGCATTATTAAGGATCTACAACCTATCCTAAAGGATGACCCAACACTCTCACAAGTCTTGGGAGACAGGCCAGTCCTTGCCTACAGACAGCCCCGCAACCTGAAGCAAATACTCACCAACAACCACATACCACACAACAGAACCACTAACCCAGGAACTTATCCTTGCAACAAAGCCCGTTGCCAATTGTGCCCACATATCTATTCAGGGGACACCATCACAGGGCCTAATAACATCAGCCACACTATCAGAGGCTCGTTCACCTGCACATCCACCAATGTGATATATGCCATCATGTGCCAGCAATGCCCCTCTGCCATGTACATTGGTCAAACTGGACAGTCTCTACGTAAAAGAATAAATGGACACAAATCAGATGTCAAGAATTATAACATTCATAAACCAGTCGGAGAACACTTCAATCTCTCTGGTCACGCAATCACAGACATGAAGGTCGCTATCTTAAAACAAAAAAACTTCAAATCCAGACTCCAGCGAGAAACTGCTGAATTGGAATTCATTTGCAAATTGGATACTATTAATTTAGGCTTAAATAGAGACTGGGAGTGGCTAAGTCATTATGCAAGGTAGCCTGTTTCCTCTTGTTTTTTCCTACCCCCCCCCCCAGATGTTCTGGTTTAACTTGGATTTAAACTTGGAGAGTGGTCAGTTTAGATGAGCTATTACCAGCAGGAGAGTGAGTTTGTGTGTGTATGGGGGTGGGGGGGATGTGAGAAAACCTGGATCTATGCAGGAAATAGCCCAACTTGATTATGTAAAGAGTTGTCACTTTGGATGGGCTAGCACCAGCAGGAGAGTGAATTTGTGTGGGGGGAGAAAACCTGGATTTGTGCTGGAAATGGCCCACCTGTTGATCACTTTAGATAAGCTATTACCAGCAGGACAGTGGGGTGGGAGGAGGTATTGTTTCATATTCTCTGTGTGTATATAAAGTCTGCTGCAGTTTCCACAGTATACATCTGATGAAGTGAGCTGTAGCTCACGAAAGCTCATGCTCAAATAAATTGGTTAGTCTCTAAGGTGCCACAAGTACTCCTTTTCTTTTTGCGAATACAGACTAACACGGCTGTTCCTCTGAAACCTTTGTTTATGCATTAGCCCTTTTAGCCAAAGCGTTGTACTGACCTTCAAATCTTTTTCAGACGATAGAAACACCATCCTGAAAGTATGACGTACATTCTTTGTTCCTAGATGTATACATTTTTTACATTTAGCTATGGTAAAATGCATGTTTGCCAGTTAACCAAGAAATCCAGATGCCTCTGAACCAGTGACCTACCCTCTTCCTTATTCGCCACTCCCCCAATTTTTGTATCAGCAAACTTTATCAGTGATAATTTTGTGTGTTCTTCCAGGTCATTGATAAAAATGCTAAATAGACGAGGCCCAAGACCAGATCCTTGTGGGACCCCAATGGAAACACACCTGCTTGATGATGAAATAGTTATTAAAGTATTAAATATGTAACCTACCAATATGTAACCTACATGGGCCCCGACATAGCCCACTGTGATTCCTGAACTAGTGCCAACACTAACTTCCAAGAGGCAGAGTTTCAGCATTCCCTAAAGACAGCATGAGGAAATGCAAAACTAATCCTGATCCCAGATTGCATTGGATCAGTGGTTCACATAATACTGAATTCAAAATTCAAGAAAGGCTTCCCCTCCAACCACCCTCCCACCCATTTTTTAAAGCACGGCACACCAGCAAAATACAAACTGGTTTGGAAGAATAAGTAGGAAAGGTTTCATTTCTTTGTTATGTAAATCAGTTATTTAAAGATTCCCTTTGCACATTAAAAATAATACAAACATGAGAACTACAACTTTTTCCTGAACAGATGAAAGGCAGGCAGTTTCAGTTAAAATTAAAGATGAGCCAGAACAGAAATATCCTATTCAGTACATACTGCAACCCCCAATACTTTCTTCAGCTGCAAAGTGGAGGTGGTAGGGGAACACAGTGTTTTTTATATTGCTCACAGAAGCTTCTATCAAGTGTTGCTTCCAGGAATTATATGGCAACATTAGAGTAGGACCAATGCAGGTTGCATAATGAAAGTATGACGTTTGTGTATTGAACTTTCAGGAGGAACTGGAGAGTTTGGAAGTGTCTGATGTTCTTCAAACTAATCCAGCCTAGTTATACAGTCACTAAAATAGAATTCAGTGTTTGTTTCCTCTTGTTTAGCTAGTTTCACAGGGCAAGAACAAAACAAATGTGTCTCCTGGTACATGAGATAACAGAAAGCTTTTTAATCTGGATAGTGGAGAACATTGGT
This sequence comes from Caretta caretta, assembly GCF_965140235.1. Taxonomy (NCBI): domain Eukaryota; kingdom Metazoa; phylum Chordata; order Testudines; family Cheloniidae; genus Caretta; species Caretta caretta. The sequence continues at coordinate 101,834,223 of NC_134212.1, forward strand.
GTTGGCCTAGCTAGGGGGTTGTATGAAGCAGTCACTCAGAACATTAGCTGGACTGAGGTAGGGTAACTTTCACCTGGATTCTAGTAGTGTGGATGCACTCACTCTACAGCACAAAGGAAGGACTGACACATCCTTGATCCAGAAAGATGAACCCAGTTGAAGTCACTCCTTGCCTGCCTCCAGCCAGGAGGCTGAATGCAGTGCTTCTACGGGCCACCTCCTATTTCAGCCATCCAAGACAGCAATATTCCTAAAGCTGGATTTCCTGTGCAGCAGTGTACGAACCTATTAAGTAAGTTTGGAGACCAGTTCCTCCACACACACACACACCTTTTAAAACTGGGGGTTGATTCCTTAGCTGGTAATATAGAATGAAATCCTTTTGCTCAATGAAAACGCCCACTGAAACGAATGGGAGTTATGCTGCAGTCAGAACTACAGGTTTGTCTCTGTACTGAGAGATCACTATACTCCTGCCCTAGAATAAGATTATTTCCATCTGAAGCATTTGCTAATGGACAAAAGATGTAGTAGTCTGCCTTTTTATCAATTGTTTTCTGAAGAATTGTTCTTTTTTTTTTGAAGAATTAATCATGAATGTTATAAGTACGTGAGCTGTAGCTCACCAAAGCTTATGCTCAAATAAATTGGTTAGTCTCTAAGGTGCCACAAGTCCTCCTTTTCTTTTAGTAAGTACTTTGTGTATGCTTTACAGTGTCTAAAGTGAGAGACTGAAAATGACTTTGCTACTGTATTTTACATATTCATCACAGTACCTCTTCTTATTCTGCACTTAGAATTAAACACCTCAATGGCCAAATCCTGCTCATTATGCTTGACAGATGCCTGCCATTGACAAAAAAAGGGATACTTGCACAAGTGAGTGAAACAGGATTCTGCCCCAAATGCGCTCAGACCAGGAAATGGACAAAGTCTAGCTGTTTAACCAAGGGCTTTTGGTTGTGATCTGTGAACCCCACAGTGATCAAATGTTTGGTGGGGCTAATAGAATCTCAACTCTTTGGATATTTTTCTTATCCCAAGCTCAACCAGACCTCTTTGGACTAGTAGGTAAGCCTGAAGTCTCATAAGAAACAGGCTTTCACATTGGCTAGTTCCTAATTCCAGCAAGGTGAGAAATAGAACTAGAGTAGCTGTTCCGATGGTGTTTTGGTGCTTTTGCTTCTGATTAATGCCAAGGGTGAAAGCGTAAAAAGTTAGGCTTTTTCAAAGCCGAAAGATTCCATTCAGTTTGAATTCTGAAAAATGTGCAATTACATTTTACTTTATCGGAAACATTTACCCATCCTCAGATTTTAACTCTAGTTAGTTCACGTTTCTCTTCAAGGACTTAAAAGACTGTTCTTGAAAGCAAGATCATCTCAAAGATCAGTGTGGCGAGACATGTTTTGAAATACATACAGTGCACATATACACAGAAAGTTTCCTTTTGCATTGCACTGTAGCTCACAGTAAGTGCATGGTACCAGTCTGTATTGAACTCACAGTGCTTTTCTTCACACATCAATTCAGATTAATAGAAAAGGGCTTTTACAAATAAAACAAGTATTGTTGTGTTTGGAAATAGTTCAGGCAGTGGGAACATCTCAATGTCAGTATGATTCAAATCAGCATGCTTTCTCTGCTTACAGATAAAAGTATGACAGATTTAAAATATTTACCAATTTCCATCACATTCTAGGAGTTAGAATGGCAGGGCATAACAATCCATGTGACATGATGAGTCACTTGCATAGAGGCTCAGCTAGATGTACAGGTAACTGAAAAAATTAGGAAGCAGGTACAGTAAGTAACTCTAAGGCATCCAACACCAATCTAGAATTATAGGGTGAAATCCCATTTACTTCCATGGGGCCAGGATTTCAGCCATAATCTTTACAGGAAGATCTAATCAAAGTAAATGCTCTTTATACCAAACACTGGTCGTGTATTGGTGCCATATAAAATTATTCTAACCTGATCATGCACATGAACTGTAGCTTTTCTCACAAACCTATGTCAAAGAGGTAAGCTGAGGTTTGCAGACACTTACATGGAAGGAACTGATCTCTTGCTCTAATGAGCTAATATTGGCTGAGTGCAGTATGGAAAAATGAAAGTTGCAGAAAAATGCAAAAGAATGGGTTAAAAAAAGGAAAATGGCATCACCATCTTCTGAATTATGGCTTCATGCCACAGTGAAGTTATGAAATGCCTGAGGTTTGCAAATGTCTGTATAAGGCTGAGCGGATCTAATGGTCGTATGAAGGAATCATTCTAAAATGGCTTAGGAAGTAAGGCACCTCCAAGGTAAGTGTCACGGGGTGACGACTCACCACCGCAGCGCCTCCCGCTCCCGCATCTGGGAATTAGCTGCCTTCTGCAGGGCACCCTCTGCCGGTGGTGTCCCGTTCGTCATCTGCCCCGCCCCCGTTGGTGTCCGGGCCCGAATTGCTCCCTGCTTGGCGACGTCCTCTGCAGCCACTTCAGGACCCTGCCCTCCAGCAGGGCCACCACTCTGGTCTCACTCCCTTCCTGGGGGTGGGTTAACAGCAGTCTTTCCACTTCACTCCAGCTGCAGTGGCCAACTACAACCCCCAAAGTCTAACCTCTTCTGTCAGGCATCGGGTGCAATCATCTGTGGCCACTTCTAATGGCTGGGTGTAATACAAGGGGGAAGGGAGGAGGGGGGGACGCAGGCCCGCCTTCCACTCTGGGTCCCGGCCCAGGGACCCTCTGGCAGCAACCTCCCTGCCTTCCTTCACTCCCCTTGTCCTCCTATGCTCCCTGGGGCTGCTTCCCCTTCGGCCCCTTTGCACCTTGTGGGCCCTTCTATCAGGGCCTGAGGCCTGGCAGGTACCGGACTGGAGTTCCCTTCTGCTCCCCCAAGCCTAGCCTAGCCTAGCCTAGCCTCATTCAGGAGACAGACCTTCTGCTTTGAAGGTCTGGGACAGACTCCGTGCTTCTCTCCTGAGCAGCTTTTATATAGAGCCTAGCCTGCCCCTGATTGGCTGACTCTTTCCCTGCTCTGATTGGCTCTCGCTAGGTCTTCTCTGATTGTCTGCAGGTCTGCGCATCCTCTTAGGCCTGGTTCAGCCCAATCTTGCCTGGGGGTGGGGCACTGCCCCACCACAGTAAGGCAGGGTCATAACACTGCATGTGGCATGATGAGGTGCTTGCTTAGAGGGTCAGCCACAAATGGTACAGTACGTGGTAACCAAACTGAAGTAATTCTTGAAACAATACAGCTCCTGGAGCTCTTAGAACTATATGTAAGCAATTATTCCTTTTTTTTTAAAGCTAAAAATGACAGGAGAGCCATCCATATGTTCAGAGATTTGTTTAAGATATTAACCTCAATCTTAAGATGTATATTTGAAACTCACTTGAACTATCCATACTTCACAGGTTTGTAAATTGGGCTAGAAATCTCCAGGGAACAGAATTTCTAGCAAGTTTTTTGGTATTTCCAGTTTGTGGCCAAGTAACAGGAGAACGCACTTCCTATAATGTTTTGGAATGACCAGTTTTAACTAAAACCTGAAGTGTAGAGGCATGTGCCACGGAAACAAAAATAAAAATGATCTGAACAACTTCAGACCTAGAGAAATGTTCGCCTTTCTTGGTTAGGTTAAGGTTTTGTTCGAAGATTCAAGTAGATTCTTATTTTAAGCCACGCTGGTTTGCGCATCTTTTGCACAAATCCTAATAAAAGCTGGACAAACACTGTATGTAACAAGTGATACTGAATCATGTTAAGAAAAATGTAATGTGGTTTGATGTGGTGCTCATAGGATCGAATGGAAAAACTGATCTTTAATGCAGATAGGAAAATGTTCTGCCTGCCTGTTCTGGCTCACATCACATCAACAATGTCACTGAGCATGAAGGAACAGTGGTTTTTCTATTTTTGTGCATAAAGTTCAGTACACACTGAGTGAGAGAACATGCATGCAGCTCCTATCACAGGAAAAAAAATGTTTCCTCCACTTTTTCTAATGTTGTTTTTGCACAAATTAGTGCACTAGTAGCAATCTGCCAAACAGACTAATTTGTGGATCATACACAAAGCAAGGTTTTTTTGTGTGAATCAACCTAAAATTAATAAGATCTCAGGAAGATAATTATTATTAATACACACACATTCACCTTGCACAGTGAATCACATTTTAGAATGTAATTTTCACCCCACACCTTCCTTCTCTATTTGCATCTATTCTTGTAAGAGCATACTTTTACACACTCCTGATGTGTAGCAATCTAAATGCATGATACATTTATTTGTGATATAATCCAGGAAAATTGTGATTATAGGAATTAAAGAAAATCCCTCCATAAATATTAATTAAAATGTTAAGGGCTTCCCCCCCCATTTTTCCCCCACCTGACACAACAAATGTGTTGTTGTCTTTTTCACAGCTGGGAGACAAAGTACAAATGGCCTCTGGGAATGATGTGGATATGTCAAGCAACAAAGGATATAGCTTTTAAACAAAGATAATTCCTTCACATAGAACTCTTGCCCTTTCCTCCTACCTCTGGTGCACCTCATTCAAATGACACTACCAACTACTTGACCTACCAGTACTGGTTATAGAATCAGCAGATAGGAAAATTCCCCGGCCAACCAACATGTCCTAATACCTCCTATTTAATAGTATGTGATATGGATTAATCCACAAAAGTCCAATGTTCTGTTCAGTATACCTGTAATTATTTTTCAATGTGGTTGAATGGTGAGGCAAGCTGCCTCTTTTGCCCTGTATCAGCAATTCAACAATTCCTCCCTCTCTGCTTGAATAAAATGTGTCTTGATTCTTGTTTCTCCTGCTGTTTTCTTTATATTTAGTTTATGTTCATGCGTTCTGGGAGTTAGTGTTAGTTTAAAGAGTTTATCTACAGTACATCTACTCTCTCTATCCCACTTCAGCATCTTGAAAACTTCAAATTATATCATCTTTTAAACAGTCTGTTTTTCTCTCTAGTGAATAGAATTCCAGGTTTCTCAGCCTTTCTGCACACAGAAAGTTCATGAGCACTTTTATCATTCTTTTTTGCTGTCCTCTGGCCCTTTTCAATCCCCAGGATGTCAATTCAGTGATATGGTGTCCTGACTTGGGTAAGTTGCCTAAATGTGGTCTGATAAGTACTTTACAATATGCTGGACTAATTTCTTATTTCTTCCAACATCCGTTTTATACCTCTACTATTTTGACAGTGCATAATAGTGCATTGTGGGAGAGGGTTTATGCTTCTGTTTACTATCAGTCCTATGACTTTCCTGTTCTTGGTTATGGAAAATGTGTCTGTTTAGCATATATCCTTTCTATTTTGAGTTTGAAACTTGCCTCAGCAAAAAATCATGAACCATTTGTCCCACTCATTCTCCAGTCTTGTCTGGAAGATGTTTGTTTCTTTAGATCCAAATTTTTAAATGTATTTAGGCATCGCTGCTCCCAGCATTGCAACACCTTAGAATTTAGGAGCCTAAATTGCATTTTCAAAAGGGATTTAATGCCTTGAGCCAAAATCCCATTGACAACTGATGTGATGTAGGCACTTGGGAGCCTAAATCCCTTTTGAAAATGAGACAGGCTCCTAAATCAGCGAGGCCATGCTAGTAATAACCTTCTCCAGGTCATTCATAGAGAGAGAGAGAGATACAATTTGGCCCTAAATATCAATCCTTAGTCCTTATTGTACTTCACTCATTGCCTTTCTTGTCCCTACTCCATAACTTTACATCATTGCTATCTACCCCTCACCTCAGTTAACTGAACTATCCTTTCTCCATTCCAAACCAGTAACTAGAATCCAAATAGAATTAATTTAGTCCAGTGTGTTACCCATGTCTGCTTTCTGCATTACCTCCCTAAAAAAATTCCACCTGATTTGTCAAACAGGATTTACCCTTTATGAAACCATACTGGCTAGTTTATTTCTCCAGATGTTTTGTGACCTCATCCTTTATTAATGTTTCTAGAATCTTGCTTACCACCAAGGCCAGACATACTGGTGTATTATTTCCTGGCTCTCTTTCCTAGTACTTGTCTTACAGACTGAGGTTGTATTTGCTTCTCTTCAGTCCCTAGGAGTCTTCCTTCTCTCAAAGGAACCAAGTTAAAATCTCCATTATTGAACCAGTGATCTTGCTAAAGATTCCCCAGTATATAAACCCTATTACCTTGGAGCTTCTAGCCTCCAGTAATTGTAACTTACACAGGACTTAATGCTGAAATGAATCTACCATATACCCCAGAAACTTTGCTTCCAATCAACCTCATGAATATTGAGTAGAAAATCAGATTTAGGCTGAGATTGTCAAGTTTTTATAGGAAACACAGCAAAAGGAGAGTTTTAAGAAGGTATTTGAAGGAGGATATTGAGGCTGTTTATGGGGACCTCCTCCCAAGTGTGAGGTGCAGTGTGATAGAAAGCACAAAGACGCTTGTTTGAAAATCTAACCAGCTCAGCAACTGAACAATTTATCTCAACAAGTTTCTCTGTCTTTGCCATGTTTGCCTTTTCTATGTTTTCATTATTAAACATTAAGCTCTTCAGGGCAGGTACTGAGTCTTCCTGTGCTTTTGTACAGTGCCTAGCATAGTGAGACACCCAATTCTCATATGGGTGTTAGCATTATATAAATGGTGATAAGAATTAATGTTCAAACCTGCATTTTTTCTACATGCAAGAAGGGCTGCAGAAATGGACCCATATTTTCTACAAACCATAGGTAGGTCCCCTTTATTCAATGTTTTTGTGTATGTTAATACACCACCTCTCTCTTCCTCCCTGTCCTTAATATCTTTCGTAAGTTTTGAATTTATCTGCATTGACCTTTTATTATTATTCACCATAGTTATCTGTGCTCATTATTGCCACCCCAAGGCTGGATTACTCCAGTGCACTTTACCTGGCTTGCCATCCAATGAGCCTCCAGAAGCTCCAGGTAACAGAGAACAAGCCATCCTACCCTCTAACCAAGTCACGATGTGCACAATATGTGTATTCCATTCTCTGTCTACATTTCTCCTTCCAGGTGAAAATTCAAGGGACATAAGAATGGACATATCGGGTCAGACCAATGGTCCATCTAGCCCAGTGTCCCGTCTTCCAACAGTGACCAATGTCAGATATTTCAAGGGGAATGAACAGAACAGGGCAATTATCAAGGGATCCATATCCTGTGGTCCAGACCCAACATCTGCCAGTCAAGGGCTTGATCAGGAACTAGTGACAAGCTTCAAAGTTATAGAAGAGACCAATTTCTTCCCTATATCCTGTCAGGACATATAAGGGCCATTGAGTGCCTCTTCTCTTGGTGCTGGGAGGTCATCTTTTTGGGGGTCAAGGATATAGTTCTCAGTTTAAGGCTACACCTTTGGGACGTTCTACCTGTGATTGTCTATCAGAACACACACTTCAGAGTGAAACCTTTTTGGTTAGTCAGGCTTTATTTTGAACGTTTGTTTATTGGGGTTTTTTTGCATGTGTTCTTTTTGATATTTTAGAACAGGTGAGTATTTTATTGAGAGGGGGATATTTTGAGTTGTTTAGATTCTGTGGGTCAACTTTCAAAAGGGCCTTTATCCTGCACTCTAATTTTATGCCAGTAACTTTGTACCCACAATCAACCTTTAGAAGTGAAACTACCTGATTTGAAAGCACCACTATCCTTTGCACTTTTACATCAGACAATTAATCATTTCTGCTCACAACTGATTATGCTTGCAAAACAGCAGGTACAAAATGAGGGTTTTTTTTTTTTTAAATTTAATCCTGCATGATTTAAAAGCTATTATCTGGTGCTTAGATATTTTTATGGAAGGATCTATGTGATAAATTTTAAATAAATAGAGTGAAGAAAAATAGATTACAAATATTTTTTACATAAACAAAATCAAAAGTGGGATACTAGGGACTCCTCCTGCAAAAGTTTTACTTGTCAGCTCCAGCTACTACAAAAGAACAATGATCAAGCAGGAACATCAAAAGGGAGGAGTCTGAGATTGAGCAGTTGTGAGAGTGGATCTCGCCATGAAGTTAGCACAGAGTAGTTAGAGAATAGCAACCCTCCTTCAGAACTGAGCACAGTCATTAATGAATTGCTACACCTCTGAAGCTCACTGCATACAGAAAGCCCCTTCTCCCCTGGGAATTCAATGGGATCACCAGGGGAGGATCTCACCTCCTTGAAAAACTTCACACCCCAGCTGCTCACCCAAATTAGAACTCCTGTAATTCACACCAGAACCTGGTGAAATTGCATCATTTGCTCTGGTATCTGAAGCTCGACTTGCACACAAGATATGCTGGGAAAGGTACAAATTACAATTTCAAAGCCTTTCAGCCTCAATCTGAATTTAGAGTTAAGAATATGCAGCTGCACTCACCACTACTTATTTCAGCCTATTGGAAAAAAAAGAAAAAGAAAAGAAAAATCTCTAAAAGTCATTATTTTAGTGATCTGAGTTGTTTGTTACAAGGCTGTCTCCAATGACACTGACTCACAGTTAAGAGGCTGCAGGATATTAATATTAACAATGGAAAAACAGACAATTCTTCAGGGGAAAAAGGAACTTGTCTCTAATTTTCAAAGGATAGGCTTTACTTAACTAAGCCTAATTAGCTGTGATTTTCACATAAGCAACAAAAACAATAAAAAATCACATTTTTTTTAGCTTTTTTAAATAGCTGATAAATGGAAAACTATTTTCCAAAACAGACTTTTAGGAATATTATCAAGTTCTTAAGTGCGCACAAATTATTATGCCCAAGATTATTTTCTCATTTCCTATATTTACACATACTCTCTGTTGCAACCAAAAATCCTAAATGTTTGTTTATACTAGAGATATCATTTAGCAACAATATACTGGTTTAATGTTTCTTTGTAAACTCCTAAACCTTTATTTCTGCTGTTATGTAGATTTCTTTGTGCACTCATACTAAGAAATACTAAAACATATCTGTCAGGGTTCCTTCCCCACTCTGAACTCTAGGGTACAGATGTGGGGACCCACATGAAAGACCCCCTAAGCTTATTTCTACCAGCTTAAGGTAAAACTTCCCCAAGGCACAAACTCTTTGCCCTTGGAGAGTACGCTGCCACCACCAAGTGATTTAACAAAGAATCAGGGAAAGGACCACTTGGAGTTCCTATTCCTCCCCAAATATCCCCCCAATCCCTTACACCCCCTTTCCTGGGGAGGCTTGAGAATAATATCCTAACCAATTGGTTACAAAGTGATCATAGACCTAAACCCCTGGATCTTAAGACCATAGAGAAATCAGTCAGGCTCTTAAAAGAAACAGAGGGGGGAGGGATAGCTCAGTGGTTTGAGCATTGGCTTGCTAAACCCAGGTTTGTGAGTTCAATCCTTGAGGGGGCCATTTAGGGAACTGGGGCAAAAATTGGGGATTGGTCCTGCTTTGAGCAGGTGGTTGGACTAGATGACCTCCTGAGGTCCCTTCCAACCCTGATATTCTATGATTCAGAACTTTATTAGAAAGAAAAAAGGTGAAAGAAGCACCTCTGTAAAATTAGAAGGGAAGCTAATCTCACAGGGCAATCAGATTTAAAACATGGAGGATTTCCCTCTGGGCCAAAACTTTAAAGTTACAAAAAGAAAACCAGGAATACACCTTCCTCTCAGCACAGAGAAAATCACAAGCCAAAACAAAAGTAAACTAACACATTTCCTTGCTAGTACTTACTAATTCTAATGGAGTTGGATTGCTTGCTTTCTTGATCTCTCTCCGGCAAGCACACAGAACAGACAGACAAAAGCCTTTCCCATCACCTCCCCTCCCCCAAATTTGAAAGTATTTTGTCCCCTTATTGGTTCTTTTGGCCAGGTTACCTGAGCTTCTTAACCCTTTACAGGTAAAAGGATATTGTGCCTCTGGTCAGGAGGGATTTTATAGTACTGTATACAGGAAGGTTGTCACCCTTCCCTTTATATTTATGACAGTATCTTATATGTGTGCATACATTTTCTAGAATGAATTATCTTAAAACATTTTATTATACAATGAGGGTGTCATGAAGGGTTTGTCACTTTAATTTCAGTAATTTATTCTACAAAAGAATGGCTGGGTGTGTTAAAAATACCACTGTGAAATGTAAGGTATAATATTGGTTTGCTTTTGCATCATGAAGAAAAGAGCATAGGGTTTTTTTTTTCAAACTAGCCTATAGTGCATATTGCATGCTGGCTAGAATTCAGCATGTACATAATGGAAAGCAGCCCACTTGAAATCCATCGTATGGAATGTTTAAAGTGCTAAATGTCCCCTCTGCAACCACTTCCACCTGCTTTTGTCCAACACATGCATAGTTTCTCCTTTTAGTAGGAAGGCTAAACCTTTTCCAAGTCGTTAAAAGTTCACTTTTCACTTTATTAATTGCATACTTCACCTGAAGAGAAGAAAAAAAAAGTGATCTCATGCCTTTTTAGTGGCTTAGCCAAGAAGTTACTTGGTTTATAGCCTCACTAAGCCATGAGGTTCCTGCAGCTCTGGTTACAAGGTTCAGACACTATCAAATCCATTTAATGTTTTATATGCTTTGGAGATATTCTCTCTTTCCTCAATGATTGTTGCTGTAATTACACAAATGATCTGCTCCACTGTCACTTGCAGTCAAAGGTGTCCTCTAAAATTAAAAATTCATCGAAAAACTAAAAACTGTTTAAGCAGACATTTCAGACCTGATCTGATTTCAGATGTTTTGTTTAACTTCTTGTGTGCCTTGTCCCTTTGCACAGCGGGGTCCAGTTTAAACAAGTGGGGTGGAGAGCTATGCATGGAATCTGTGAGCTCTAGAAACTAGTGTCCTCTGTCTCTTAAACACTTTTATTTTAATTTTATTTTTTTAAATAAAGGGCCTAATTCCCCCATTGCGGTTATAGTGTAAAACTGCCTTGAGAAGAAAATCAGGTCCGTAGTTTCTGAAACAGATAACATTACACTGGTTAGACAGGAAACAGACAATATGGAGACTCCACAACAGAATTAGAACCTGAAGCTTATTTTTTCCAGGCTTCTATGGTATGGACATGAGACAGGAGGTTACAGAAAAGGAAGCACAAGACACCATATTGGGGGTAACTGAGAAGACAAGGGACTGAATTGGCAGCCACAGATAGGTTTACATAGAGACTATTCTTCTCTATATGTACCCCTATGTTACATCTCCAGAGAGCCTGGTTAGGAATCAAATGGCTAATAGTGGCTATAGATAATTACTGTACAATAAAATACTGTGCTTTCATCTAACTAAGGTGCTGTTCAGTGGTGAATTTTGTTTCAGATTTTTGCTCCTGGATTCTGCTTTTTTTCAAATGAATTCTTGTTTCCGCTGCTGCATAACTACTGTACTTAGATTAGACTGATAGGGCTGTATAATTGCTGACACAGGGAAGGTGCAAATTGCACTCCTTGTGCCCTGACTGGGGCCTGCCTCCTGAGATTCATCCTAAAAGAAGGCAGGTGATGTCACTACTGCCACCCTCCTACGGTAACTTAAAACTCCTACATGGACTGTGTAGAAGCCCTGCCAGTAAAGGCTGGTGAGGGTGTGCACTAATTCAGCATACCCCTGGATACCCTGGCCATTCCTCCTTCCTAGTGAGCTTTGTCTTCTTTTAGGGCAGCACTGGATCACTGCAGATTCCCCAGCAGATGGAAGGTTTGTGTACCATATACAGCTGCAGACACTGCCTTCTCTTACAGGGTAGAGTATGGCAATAGCCTGATGGTAAAACTCAGAAGGTAGCCAAGACAAGTGTGACTGCACCGCTCTTTCAGCTGTCCCAGATGTACTAAGAGTCTGGCACGTTTTGTACATCACATAGGTCACTGACTCAGTGCAGGAGCAAACTGTCCATCTTGAGACTCAGAATTTACTGTGGAAAATGACCAAGCAGAATCAACCACCACAGAGAATGCTAAAGGGCAACACTTCCAATGGTTCTGGAACAATTTTAGAGTGGGGGTGCTGAAGGCAGAAACCATGAATTTGGGTTGTTATTACTACTTCAAGCCAGTGGGTGTGACAGTACCCCAGTACACCTAGTTCCAGCACCTATAAACACATCAAATAAAAAATGAAACAATCCTGTACAGTGACTCCCACCCTGACATTTTCATAGTGGGGGGAGGGATTTTGACTGGGTGACTCCCATTAAAGTCAATAGAAGTTGTAGGGTTAAACCCACTAAACAAAGATCTGCAATAAACAGGGACTCTCGTGAACTGATCATTTCAAAGAATTTTTTTTTGTGACCACTATAATTGAATTGCATGGAAGCCTTTGTTTTGTTGTTGAGTTTTCCTTAAAGTACAAGATGGGAAAGGAAGAAAACACCAGCCACTAATTCCCAGAAATTAATCCTAAAGTGTCAGAGAAAGTTTTCAGTTTACTGCATGCCCTACACTGCCTCATCAAAATCATCAGAATGTATAGTATGTTTTTCCTTTGGAGACAGGCTTAACAATTGAGCTGAATTTTGAAACTGGATGTGCCCATTGACCCATTACTACTGTGGGTGTTTTCATACCCAACCAGTTAATTGCCCATAAAGATTCATAATGTAACATGACATGAAGAAGAACCAGATGTGACTCGTTAAAGTCTTATGTATCAAGCTAGGAAATCCAAAAAGGCTTGTTTTTCAAGAACAGCCAGCATTTCAGGTTTAAATGAATGCTTTGTACCAACCTCCTGCAATTTTTGTTGCCATTTCTTTGACAAAATTACCAGGACAAAGCACATCTCACATAAAGATGGCCCAAACCAATTTTGAAATGTTTCAGTATCTCTAAATATTGGGTACTTCTAGCTCCTTTCATAGAGATATTATGCAGGGCTTGACCTAGCAGTATGTTGTATATATTGTGTCTGGAAGAATTAAACCTAAAGAAAAACCATGTCTTCTTTGAAACCACTCTTTCAATGGCATGAGTTTTCTATTTGATTTTCCAACATAATCGGCAGCCACTTCAGTGTGCGTATGCATTTGGCTGAGAGACTGGCAACATTGCTTCTGTGGGAATGATAAGGAAGACATTTAAAACTTAAAAGTGTAAGCAATTTTGTACTTTAAGGTCATTAGTTTGTTTTTTTAAGGGGGAGGTATGTGTTGGAGTGGAGAACAAAATAATTTTTTCCCCAGAGTTCAGAGATAAGTACAATGTGGGCCACAATCTGCCCTCAGAAACATGCACTCAATTCTTTTAAAGCTTGCTGAAATAAACAGGAATTGCATCAGAGGGCAGAAAATGGGCCAAGTCATCAGTGAGAGGAGAAAGAGAAAAACTTGGAAAAGCAATGAAATATTGTACACCCATATTTTTTCTTTTTATCTGAAATGTGTATGCTCAATGGAGCTTCTTGGTTAAACAAAACACGATGAACTTACTGTGGATATATATACTGTTACATACACCAGAAAAAATCAGTGCACTGGAAAAGGGCTATTTTATGTAGCAGTTATAACTTACTGCAGAAGATTCTAAAGTTGGACTTGGTACATATCCTCAGCACAAAGAAGAGAGTGAGAATCTGATTTGGTGGATACAATTTTTCAAGTTACTCACATTGGCCAGAACTGCAGTGATTTCATTTTTATTGCACTACAACCTAAACACAAGCTTCATTAACTGCAAAGTCACATTTTTTTAACCCAAGGTGAATAAGAAGGGAAAAAGGTGTTTGTTTTTATTTGAAAATTGTTTAATTTTCTGGAGTTTATACTGTATGTCAATATCATTAAGCAATTCCCATGGTTATGCTCGAGATTCAGCTCTATTTCTGCTACCCAGCCACTGAAACTAGCAAGAGTTTGTATAGCAGTAACAAGTTCTAAAGAATATGGAACACCTCTCATACACAACAGCAAAAGTCTCAGCAAGAGTTTAGTGCTAAAAATGTATATTGTCAGAACTTAGTTAAATATGGTTTGAGTCTCAGGAGATGGAGAAGGAGAAGGAGATGCTGAAAGAAAACCCCTCCATAACGTCATCTTCCACTGAAGGCATTTTCCCCTCTAATTATTAAGATGGTCCACAATATCAGAGCTCACCTAGGCTCTTCATGGCTTCTAGATAGCCAAATAGCTAGGATAGCTAAAAATGTCTCTTTCCAACTGCACTCCAATTCAGATTTGGTGATGGTCACATTACCTCCAGGCTTCAATACTGCAATGGATTGTATCTAAGGATAAACCCATTAATCTTTCCTTTATCAAGGAACCAAGCCTCAGTTGGTTCCGATACAGCAACCTGCTTATGAAGCAACACAAGACACCAAGTGCACATCACCCTACTGCCAGGCTTCCTTCTTTGGCTGTTTATTGAATACCAGGTGTTCAAGGGTGTTGGTCCTTATCTTCAAAGTTCACCATGGCACTGACCCAAATTACCTGGGGAACTGTCACTCCCTGGGTGATCCTGTCCTTTTGAGCACAGCAGACAGAATTTTCTATGTGACTGACCCATAACTGTGGGACTTCCTTCTGGAAGAGATCAGAATGACTACAAATCTCAGGACCTGCTAAAAGAAATATAAAACCATTTCTTCAATCTAGTCTTCCTTTGGAAATCCCACCTAAATAACACCAACAAACAAATAAAACAAAGCACAATAACCTTCCTATGGAATGGAACTAGAGAGTGAAGGAGAGCATGCAATACAGAAATCTTCTTAACTTCAATACATTTGTAAGGTGTTCAGGTCCTGTATAGAAGCCGGGCCCCCAAAAAAGGAGGTAAATACTCTTTACCTGAAACCTGCTGCCTTCTGAAAGGCTGAACATGAACATGCATCTGACTTAATTAATCTAAAATCTGAACGAGGTTAGTTTTCATTGTCAACATCAAAGTTAAAATAGGTTTCTAATCTTTTTACTTATGCCAAGAAAAACCTTAAGCAAGAACGTCTTCTATTGCTACTAATCATGCCATAATCCTGACATCATAAAACTAATTGATGTTGCCACTCTTAAAATGGATCTTTATCTAAGTGATGCAATCATTTAAAAATATCATTGCATCTGACATGACTGATTTGATGTTGATTCACAGGATTGCAATTGCAGGTCTGAGGGACAAGCCAGGCTCTATATTTTGCAGAGGGTTCCTGTAGAAGGGTCACTGAGACTCATCTGGGAGTAAGTAGTCACTTACGTACTAAATGGGCTGCTCATAATAAGTATTTTATTCTTCATACAGGGAAATCCTTCTCAGGACTCCCCTCCTAGTCAGCCCATTTCCTTCTTTAGAAGAGTCAAAATAAACAGCTTTCTTTCCTCTTCCTAGAGGGAAATAATAACGGGATCCCAATCTGCAAGGCCAAAACCCATCACCAGCAAAAAACAAAACCAAAACATCTCTGCCTATCCTTCTCCCTGCTTGTGTCTCAAACTCCTCCTCCCAAAAAATCCAAAAATAGCTCTGGCTTGCCTATTTGGCCAGAAAAGGCCAGTGTATTCCCTCTTAGCAAAATAACATCACTAAATATCACAGTTTTCAGGACACTAGCAAAAACAATGTGTGTCCATTTGGCTTCAGGACAGCAGGTTCAAAGTCCTCCCTGGTCAGCAGAAGAAGCACAGCTCCTCCCAAACAGAAGCCTTCTGTTTGGTCAACTTCCACTCTCTGAATGAGCCAGTTGAAGGATCTGTCCTCCAGGTCTGGCAGCTCATGGGGGAGAATCTGTTCTCTCACTGGAGAGCTTTAAACCTTTCCCTCCCCAGTCATGTGGTGGGTATGCTCATCCTATCACAGAGCCTCATACCGCAGCCTCATTCACACAGGAATTTAAAATCTTTAAAGTTCAGAAGATTACTTGAGTGGTTTTTCAGGGCTTTTTATCTGCCCTTGTTCTGGAGCTACTTCCTCACTCCCATATCTGGCTTCAACCAAACTCCAAGGAGCTCAGTTTTCAGCAACATATCCATTTAAGAATGATGCTAGCCTCCTCCCCTGGCAGCAGTGGGATGGTTGGTGAATTGGCAATACCTACCTGGAGCTTCAAGAACATGTAAATCTGAAACCCAAAGCAAAACTGTAGATGTGCAAGAACTTGTGGACTGGAACCACAGATATGGTTTGCTGAACTTCAGGTAAACTAAAGCCAGTGAGTTCCACACAGCTGTAGTGTTACTTTTAGAGTCCACAGGAAGAGCTGCTTTCCCTGATACCTACCAAGAGTTAACTCCTTTAGCTCAAGTGGTAGAGGCCTGCATTTTGGTACTGAAGATCCCAGAGCCTATCCTTGCTAACAAACTGTTGTGAAGAAGTTGTAGAAAAGTGTGGTCTTCAGATTCCTCATTGGCTTCAAACAAACTCCCGTGGATCTCAGATGTTTGGGAGGAACTGTCCCTGATGGGAGAGTATATTGGGTTCCCTTCTAGTGGCCAGTCCACATAAAAGATAAGAGCTTACTATTGCTACCCAGTTAGTCCACTAGCTCAAGTGGTAGAGGCCAGTGTTTTGGTGCTGAAGGTCCAGGATTCATTCACTGACAGTCTGGGGAAGAGGTCATTACAGAGTGGTGGCACACAAGAATTTGAACCTCTGAGGGTTGTTATATCTGTGAAGAAATTAGAGATACTCTGGCACCTTCTGTAAGAGTAGGGTTTTGCCCTGATGTCCCTGGCCATGCTCCTCACTGTTGTCTGGCTGATGGAGGTTGCCCTCCGCCCCCAGGGCTGGCTGCGTTTCAGTCATGCACTCTGTGAATATGGCTGTAATGCATTTCAGGATCCTTCAAGATGAAAAAGACTGTTGTTTGTCTTTGGGAATTAGTTAAATATTGTGAAAGGTTCTGCCTTGAACAAATTTATAATTCTTATTAAAGTCATTAATTACCTGTTTTTGCACATGAGAAGATGCCACTTAAAAAGGATATCTTTTGCACAGTCCCAATTGTTGTGTGTTTTAAACAGTCATAATATAGTATATAAGGATCTAGGATTTTGTGTTTTGTGTTAGAGAGACATTTTAAAGGGCAGTTAGAATTTCTATCTCACACACCTATTAGGTGTATATGCCAAATGGAATTTTGCTGTAATACTTATATTTTAAAGATATCTGCTGAGTGGGGCAGGCATTTCAATCCTGGACCTTCTTTAGTATTTGTCACTTCTAAATGAACTGGATATGTTGTTCAGTGGAATTACTAGATTTGTATTAAATTGTAGCTTTGGGACCTATCTCTGTGCGATGCTATCTATGTTCAACTGGCTTTGTTTATCACAGAGAAGGGAACTGAATTAGCATAAGATACTACAAAGTAGTAAAGGGATTTTAGCACCCTATCTGTTTGACCTACTATTGACCTGGGCTAATTCATATTCTCTCTGGGATGTTGTAACAGGTCATTTTCTATTTGGAAAAAAATTAGGTCAAATTATGAAGCTATATCTCTTGTCTTTTCCTTTTGCAAAATCATAGAATTCCCTTTCCCCATATACACACAGTGCAGAATGGCTGTTTTCTTTATTCCTTTAAAGGAAAATGAACTTTCATTTTTAAATTACAATGCAAGTGAATTTTATTTGTCTTACTTATTGCACTCATGTGACTGCTGCTGTAAGTATGATCATTTATAATATTGCTGGTGGCAATAACAGAACGGCCCTGAAAATGAGATCATGTATATAATTGAGCCTACTTCTGTATTGGTATATGTGTGCACTCACACACACACACACACACATAGTGCTTTGCTATAAATTACCACAAAATGGCAATTTCAGCTGTTCGTAAAACCATGGGTCAAATCTCTGCGGGTCACATTGTTGCTGTCTCTATGCAGGTATATACGGGAGAGGGTACAAGGTGCTTTCCCTTTGCATCTCAACCACAGTCCTGCCATTTGAACTCCCGGGGTTAGATTGAACCATTAGGTACTGCCCTAAGTATGGAATGTTACAAGTCTACACCACCCAGAAATAGCTCAAGAAAGGATTGTAACACAGAGAGGCCCAATCCCTTTTCACGCTTCTCAATGTGCAGGTTGCATGATCCTTTATGATAGTATAACCTGCACCTTCAGTTTGCTTAGCCCATGTCATTAGCAAGTGCTGGGCACCGAAAGGAACATGGCCTTTTCTCCTCTTTGTTCCTTTTGGATGTGTGACCCTTGGGGCACGTCTGAGGAGGGAACTGTCATGATACCCAAGGACCTCATGGTCTTTTGCAAGCAAGAACTGAGAGTCAGCTGCTACTTGTGGTGCTCAAGTCCACAAAGAAGTCAGCGATGGGCAGGGAAAACCACACTGTTTTGTGGAGAGCACACTGCACCCTGTTAAATGGTGCAGCTGTAAAAACTGCAGCGTACACTCACCTGGCATTCCTGAGCACATTCTGTCTTAGACACAGTGTCATCACTGGTGCAGAACCCCTGCACAACCCTCCAGCACAGGCTGGGGCTTAAAAGTCACATGATAGTCTTGAGCAGTTTAGTCCATGAATTTTAACTGATTTATATATTTATATACATATAATTTATATATTTAAAATATTGTCAAGCTTTAAATTACATTTGGCATAAACTTAGATCTTTACTCAAAGGTTGTTTAAAGTAGTTTAAGAAATTTAACCCTATTCAATTTTTAGTAAAAATCATTAAATGAATTTCAGCAATTGCTCTACAGTGCAAAGAACTGATTAATTGTAATGCCAGCCTGCGTTTATTCTCTTTAATAAGAAATTAGATCACAATAGGGATTTATAAAAATTACCTTGACATGTTTGTGGTTTTGAGTGTTTGCACAATTTGTGCTAAAATTGTGTTGAATCACATAATATAGAACATCTGCCTCTTTAGTTAGTCTTTACTCAGCTTTAAAAAAATGCCCTCCTGTCCTTTGATATGAGTCTACTAATGAATTCAGAAACTTAACATTAAAATAAAGGGTTTGTTTGTTTTTTTTTCCTTTTTATAAATTGCATTATTGATAATTTTTTCAGGCAATGAAGCTCACAGTGACGACTTCATCACCCGCCAATTTAAGCAAAAAGCAAACAGTTAATTCAGTAAATCAATTAAATCTTAATATTTAGCCCTGTGGATAACCCATATCCCTGGACAAGATCATTTAATTATTCACCAATATTCTGTATTATATATGCAGTTTGCAGAAGCACAGTTTAGTGTTAGAAAGGGTGTCAGTCCCCTTAATATGAGTAATTTGAATACAGCCTACTTATGATATTTTTAAGGAAGACCATTTCATTAAAAGGCAGCAGACACAGCCTAATGTACTGCATCTTAAATAACTTCTGAAAATCTTTTAAGTCAACCTTGTGTTTTAGTCAACAGGGAAGGTTTGACCTTTAACCTCTCAACAACCATCTGTTTCATTATTTATCTGAGGGAATCAGAGTGTTTTTGTTCTTTCACAAAAGTCCCTGACACCAGGATATTTTTAATAGCTGAAATTTTTCATTCTTGTCACTATCCCTTTTGAAAATACAGGTATTTTCGTACAACACATAGCTAATGAGTGAAACGTCAGAATCCAACCTTTCTCTATAATCACAGGAACAGGGATTAAAGAGGTCCCACTAGTGAGGAACATGAAAATTAATTATTGAGCTCCTTGTTTTATCCTCCCCATCTGTCTGATATTCTCTAGCACAGAAGGAGTTAGACAATTAAATTACTCCTCCTTTTACCTCATCAGAATGTTCCCTATACCTTTATCCAATTCCAGAGGTCAAAAAATTCTGTCCATTTACTACAGGAAATGTGTGTGGGAGGAAAAATATCCCGTTTTCCTGGATGTAAAGAATTCAGCTAAGCTTTTCAAAACATTGCCTTCTCTTATACCTACTTTAAATGATTTCCCCCCTTTTCTTTAGGGTTGCCAAAAATCCTTTCACATAAAGAGGTAAATGTTCTGAAGAATGTAAGCAATTTATTAAATTAATACAAATCTGTACATGTGCACACAAAAGAGCGTAGTGATAATAGAGATAAGTACCTAATATCTAATACTCTTGGGCAAAATTCTTCTCTCAGGTACTTGTGGAATTCCCTCAGAAGACACTGGAAATTGCCCCCAATGTATCTGCCCAGGGCAAAATTAGGCCATTATATTTAGTTTTTGTGGGAAATCCCAGTTTTTGTAACATGCTTATACTTCTCATTCATTATTTTTGGCAGATAAATGTGAAAAATCCTTTCATTTCTAGCAACTAGTTAAGACTGTTGAAGCAATTAATTTGTTTTATTTAACAATAAACCTGTCATTCCAAGTTGTTGGGAATGAGACTAACTCCAAGTATTTTGCTAGTAAAACCTTTTCTCTGCTTAGGAAGTATTAACTTCAGAGCTGTGTGTGTGTGTGTTTATCATCACTTTTGGCTCACTTGATATTGTTTTGCTTGAGGTGAAGCCAAAGGGTAAAATCTGCTAAAGTGGGCCCAGACCAAGATAAACACACATCCCTGAGACATTTTTGCTGAGAGATCACAGTATGAATAAG
The DNA here is from genome assembly GCF_965140235.1 of Caretta caretta. Lineage (NCBI taxonomy): Eukaryota > Metazoa > Chordata > Testudines > Cheloniidae > Caretta > Caretta caretta. The sequence goes on from NC_134212.1 coordinate 101,854,727, forward strand.
GTATAATCCTTAAACTTTTGAATTATTTCCCCTTCATTTTAAATGGCTGTTACTTCATTTTTTTCCTAGAACACACCAGTCATTGTCAGTTTCAGGTTTGCTAATCAGACTGGCAGAATTCACTAGAAACTCAATTTTAGATAAAACATGAAAAGTGTGGGCTGGTAAACTAACCTTTATATGCACATTTGAGGCAAAGTGCACAGCCACAATTATTCTTAGGAATTTACCTCAGGACATGGTTTGATGGAAGAATTGCTTGACCCCATAAACAATTGTTTCTTACAACAGCTCA
>NC_134212.1:101860021-101882521 GCF_965140235.1 Caretta caretta
CCTTTAAGCTCAGAAGGGACCATCAGATCATCTCCATGCCCCATTTTTTTTGACAAATGCCCACTTTTGTCAACAAGGTCAGGAATGGCAGGACAGGGCTTCAAAAAGGGACTGCCCTGGCCAAAATGGTCACCTTATCCAACAACTGGAATTAGACCTAAGTATTACAACTTTCAGGAAACTAAACTATGATGTACATGTCATTTTTATTTGGTCTAATTCACTTCTTGTAGGTATTGCAGAAGAAGTCCGTCTTTAGATAGAGTGATGGCTTGGCAAACCAAGCTAAATAGGGTATTCCATGCATGCATGCATGGTGCATCGGAAAAAGGCCTGAATATTAGAAGTTATACTATACCCACTGGAGTAGAATGGTTTCTTCTAAACCATTTCTTTCTCTTGAGTAAATAGGCATTTTAGACATTTTGACATCTTTTCTACCAAAGCTGGGGCAGATTCAGAGCCAGGATTTAAGACCTGTTGTATCTGGAACACTGTACTTTTTCTTCTGGCTATGTGTATCACAGATAAAACTGGTGGGACAGGGCAGCTTCCACAGGGCTACTCTTTTCCCTCCAGCTTTGGCAGGGGCAGGGTGTTGGTTGAGCCTTGGCTTCTCCTTCCCTTCAACACATAGTTCATCACAGCTGCACCAACTTGTGCGGGAAGTGGGGGGGAGAGAGAGGAGGGGAATAATCTGAGCCACTTTATACTTCCCTCTTGGAGCAAGGAGGGACTGGGGACCTGATGGTGATTCTCTGAATGTGAATATTCTCTGAATATGGTTCCTGGACAGCTCCTGGGACACCCCAAGTGCTGCCCACTGCTCAGGGATTGTGGCAAACCATTATCTTTGAAGAGTTTGTCTGGTTGTCTGTGGTGAGGCCCTCCATTTTGAAGAGTAATTTCAGTTCCAGTATGTGACAGAGAAAATCCACCCTGGATGCTCTCTCAGGGTTTGTCTGCACAGACACTTAGTGTGTGTTAGCTGGGGTGTGACTCAACAGGGCTTGCCATGCATTAACTAGCAGTGTGGACCCTGCTACTGCACACTAAACGTTCCACAGACAGTTAGAATACAGGAAGCTAGTGCACTGTAGATTCACACCCTGGCTAAGTCTCAGGGCTGGTCTATGCTGGAAACTTATATTGACATACATCTCTCAGGCATGTGAAAAACCCATGTCCATGAGAGATATAGGTATGCCAACCTAACCCCCTGTGTAGGCAGCGCTAGGTTGCCAGAATAATTCTTAACCTAGGTACCATCTGTTGTGGATGTGATTATCTATGCTGACGGGAGAACCCCTCCCAGCAGTGTAGGTGGTGTCTACATTGAAGCGGTGCTGCAATTGTGCCACTGCCGCAGTTGAAGTGTATATATATCCTCTGGGTAGTCATGTCTTCATTAAGGGCCTTTTGGTTGGTTTCAGTGGACTTTCAATCTTAAAACACACACACACACACACACAAATCTTGACTAGATGTATCGTGATGGGGCAAGGCCAGATGGCTATAGTAAAGTAGTGAGGAACAGGTATGTTAGCCCCAGGCTAAACAAATTCCTGGTACCATGGTAATCCAAATGGCAGTTGCTCCAGGTTAATCAAGACACCTGGGCCAATTAAGATCCTTCTAGAAAGCAGTGGAGATAGCTAGGTTGATTGGGACACCTGAAGCCAATCAAGAGCTGGCTGGAACTAGTTAAAAGCCCCCCAGTTAGTCAGTCAGGTGTGTATTTCAGGAGCTGTAGGAGGAAGCTGTGCTGTTGGAGGAACTAAGCAGTACAAATCCATATCAGGCGCAAGGAAGGAGGCCCTGAAGTAATGGTGAAGGAGATATTGAGTGGGGACTGCTGTGGGGGATTGTACATGTCCTATTTCCAAAAAGTCAGCTACCATAGCTGCTACTATTAGGATCCCCGGGCTGGAGCCCAGAGTAGAGGGTGGGCCTGGGCTCCCCCTTCCTTCCCCGATTAACCACTGAGACTGGGAGACAACGGAGACTGTGTGAGGGAGGGTTGCTTCTCCTCACCTCCCTTGCTGGCTTATGATGAAAGTGGCTCAGTAAGCTGTGACCCTTGCCTCCAGAGAGAGAAGGGCTACGTGGAAGGTCACAGTGAGCCTCTGAGGCTAGCAAAATCCGCCAGGAAATGCGGGACCCACGGCAACAAGGACAGAGCTTTGTCACAGTATGTGGTATGGAAAAATATAACAATACCCTGGTAACTATACTCTGTCAAAAAATTGGCAAGATTTTATGGCTGATAACTGTCCATTTATATACCAGTAGCATCTTTCATTGAAAAATAAACCCCTACCTTACAGGGCTGATCTACACTACCACTTATGTCAATGTAACTTATGTCACTCTGGGGTATGAAAAAGACACCTCCCCCTGAGTGATGCAAGTTACATTGATTTAAGTGCTGTCCACACTGGCACTATAATGCTCTCCCACCGACATAGCTTCTTGCCTCTTGTGGAGGTGGTTTTATTAAGCACTCTCCCATCAGCATAGCATGTCTTCACCAGATGTGCTACAGCGGGGCGCCTCACCAATGGAGCATCATAGTGTAGACTGGCCCTTAGACGTTTACCTGACTTCACTTTTCCAGTAAAATCCATTCTGAAGCAAAACTTGGTGGGGAAATATACAATATAGAAAAATAGTATAAGCACAGTACAATAACATAAAAGCAGCTGAAAAGAGTTTTAATTTTTTGGGGGAGGGATGTCTTTTTAAACCATTGCTTGGCTGACAGCTTGTATGACAAGCTTCAAAATGGAATAAATGTTCATGGACAAGTTATATGAAAATAAGATTTTAAAATGGACATAGTTATAGACCCCTTAACAAAAACAACAAGAACACTGATGCTACAATAAATCACAGAGGCACATCCACTTTTTCTATTGGTCGAGGTGCATGCATGGGAGATCTGCCAATTTAGTAAAGAGTCATTCTTCCTCGCTCAACTCACTGGATCCAAATGAGGTAGTACAGAAGAGGAAAAGAGAGGATGACAGATAAACAGCAATCCAGTCTATTCACATCCTGATAATATTTGTGGGAACAAGCTGATGGCAACATTTTCTGCATTATAGCAGTAACAGTATCTGTAGTAACTCCTACTCTGTATGGTTCTGATACTCTATGAACTACAAGCTTTTAGCTCAAAATCTTTTTTCGGATGAGGTAAGAGTGATCACATATAAATATGTGTAAGGGAATTCTCAAAGGGGGTGATTTGGGCACACAGCAGGAATTTGAGCACTCACTTCAAGACTGCAGGAATTTTTATTGGTGAGAGTGGCCATTGCTGGAATTTTGCAAATTTTGGCTTCTGCTGTGGGGTTCACAAACTCCCTGAGCTCTTTGCCTCTAGCTTCATGTTCAGCTGCCAGGATTTTCTGAATCCAGCTATCACAAAATGGAATCATATGCACCTACTCGTAACTAAATGTCACATTACCTTTCTCTGGATTTAGGCCCTAAACACTCAGCAAGAAACCATGCTGAGTGTCTGAGGTAACTACTGCTTAATAGAATGAACCTAGATAAGTCTAGAAAATATACCAGCTGTCTGAAATATACCTGCATGGATATGGGAAAACTCTCACTTCATTCAGACTATGTTAGCTCAGATAGGTGCAGTTAAAATGTTACAGCAACAGGAACATATCCTAGATAAGGAGATATTGCATCCTATACATTTCCACCCCAAAATGGCACATTTCATATCAGAATGGAAAACCATGTCAGGAAACCCAGACTGAACCAGGGAACAAAATGACCCATGATATGGTTCTACTATGTGAACTGAAAATGAGAGCATCTCTTTAAGAGCAGTGTGCTTTCTGTGTAATGGACAGGAGCTAAGAACACTGACCTCTGGTTTGCAGGCCCAGAGTAAGGAAACACAACAGCCAAGGATGTCACATGTAGAGTCCTCTACTCAGCATGTCCCTGCCCACAAGCAAGTAGATATCGACAAAGGGTGAGTCATCATTAACCCCATAGCTTCTAAGTTGTTCAAAAAGATGGTGTTAGTCCAGAACACAGCAAAACTTAAGAAGAGTGCTAACTTCAGCTGGGGTAGGAGGAAAAGGCCTTTACCTAATGCACTGAAAGATCAGCTGGTCACCTGGATTTAACAGAAGCTTGCTTACTTCAGCAGGTGGTTGTAACTCCAACATAAGGTGGACAATGAGTAATTACCAAACTGAGAAGTTTCCTCTGCTGACCTGTGTCAAGCCTGAGAATCCCAAAGACCTTGTGAGGGACACCAGACTCCTAAGAATGTGGTGAACCTGTTTACCCTGTAGATGTGTGTGTATGCGTTAATTATTCCTGGACCAGAAGCTGTAAATAAATTGTGCCTAAGGAATCTAGTATACCTGTACTTGTCTTATTTGGCATATCACCAAAGGACATGCCTGCCCATCTGACAAAAGCATACTCCCCATTTCAAAGAAGGACTATTCCCTTTCCATGTCAGACATTCTAAGTCTTATTAATTTCTCTTTCCTGGATGGAGCCTGTGACTCCCTCCTGGGTCATGGGAATGATATTTTAGGATTCACAGAGGATCAGGGCCCAACTAAGGCATAAACAACCTAGGTTCATGATTGGAGACCAAGATACTGGAATCACATGATTACATCAGACTCTCAACTTTCATTTTAAAACTAAAATCATTTCTAGCCCTCATCATTGTGAAGAAAAGCTTGAAAATATAACCAACATAGTGATGTTTGCCTGAAATGGCTAGTTGTTAATCTAGGGAAAATTATCATTATAATTGTGATTTTTACTACTGGAATAGTAATTATTCCTCCCTGTGATCAATGCCACTTTGTCCTAGACATTGTACAATATCCTGAGGAGTTTATCATCTAAATAAACTAAGACATAAAGATATTAAGGGCTCGACTTTCAAAAGAGCTCAGCTCCCATTTAGACACCTAAAATAAGTGGCCATATTTTCAGAAGAGCAACAAAAACCCTCCTATCCTCACAAATTAATATGGTTCTATAATATATTAACTAACAAGAGCAGAAAATACTACAGCAAAAACAGAACAAATAACCCATTACTTAAAAACCCCTGAAGGTGCATGAACAAGTCTGTGAACCACATAAGCTTGTAATTGTCACCCTCGTTCTCTTTTTCCCTTTTGTTTTCTTTGTAACCCCTTGGATTTTCATCTCTTTTGTACGTTTACAAGGTGAAAACCATGTCTTCTGCATGTTCTGTAAAGCACCTACCACATTTGAGTTACTAAACCAACAGTAAATATTAATAAGTGGGGGGTCGGGTTCAGGGATGGAGAAAACAGATTTTGATCTGAGAAAACTGCCTTTTGTCAGAGTGAAAAAATTCTTCATAAAGCCGCCAATTCTCCCCCCCCCCCCGGGTCCTTTTGTTCATATCTGGCAAAAACAAGATTTTTTTATTGGTTTTGCCAGCAATCCAAATTTTCTCATACTCCTCTAGCCAAGATATTGGGAGCAGAGCACAGCCTATTCCAGATGACATCAGAAAGGAAGCGGAACACAGGTGTTTCATGTTATTGCCTAGATTTTTCTCCTGCACCAGATCTTTGAAAGGGATGGGAAATATGCCAGAAAGATTGTTATGCTGTTAGTGCCTTGGCAAGTCATACCACAAAGTTACAAGAGACAAGCTGTGGCTGGCCAAAGGGTATCCAATCTCAGTAGGACTCTGTAAAGTTGATGTATTTTTAGATATACGTGGGGAAAGAATGGATTCCAGTTGTGGGTTATTCTGACTTCATTTCCTCTGTTTGCACATTTTCTAATAATACAAACACTGGTTCAGTTAGACTTATAGGGGGGAGTTTTGAATGTTTTTTTGGAACCTACAGATTAGTGTGTGTTGCACAGGGAATTACAGGTGCTAACTAGCAAAGTCAGTCCTTTAGCTCAAGCTAGACTCTTCTTTGTAACGGACGCAAGTTCAGTTGCTGGGGATGACCAAGGTAATAGTCTTACTTTCATTAGAGGTGCTGCATTTGTCTTTCAGTGTGGCCAAACCCAAAGTAGGGCCTATTATAGAAAGGGGGGGGGGGAAAATGTGGACCAAGTGAAATAGTCTAAACAGGGAAAATTGCTTGATTCATAAACAGCTACATTTCTTACTTCTCTTTACATAGGCTAGGCGTTCCCATTCACTAATGAGCTAAATTTTACAAGCTAGTCCTTTAACCTTCTGGACTCTGGGGATTTATAAAGATTTTCCTTCTACGAAAGGAAGAATGGTTTTCTCTTTTCTGAGAGTGCAAGCACTTTTATTCTCTTGTCCTCTTAAAACAGTATATTGGGTCCCCTAGTTTTACCGGTCTAAGGAAAACCATTCTTACTACTGACTTATAAATCCCTAATTTCTCTTAGAACTTTGGAAAATGAAAATGTCTACAGGTGTGTTTCTATTAAAGCTACAGGATCGTAAATATTGTAGGTTCCTATTCCTAGGTGGTTTAAATTCCCATCCTCAGAAGTGTAAATTGTAAGAAAGTCAATCAGCGGCATAATAAGTAAAAGAGATAAGACATCTAACATGAATGTAATTCACCATATGTTTAGAAAGCCCACATTCTCAGAAACATGGAACGAAACAGTTATATGGTATTGGAAGGTCATGATACAGATTAAAAACAAAACTTTTAAGTTCAATTGTTGTGGCTCATTTCTAATCTGTGGGCTCGCATCTCTGTGTATTTTAGAAAATACACTTCTGGGCATGTGCAGTTGCAAATTTTTCAAGATACCTTCTGAGTATCTAAGATTAAATTTGAGCCTTTAGTCTCTTTCAAGTGCTTAAATAACAAGCTTTTCTAGGCTGTAGTTGACTCAGTCTCAAGAAGTAGCTGAAGCAGCATTTTAAAACATATCTTCAAAATTCTCTTTCTGGGTGCAGTTTGTGTTTGCCTCTTTTCACATCAGAGGTGCTCTGAATAGCTTATTTAGCTGTCACTCCTTGGCCTTGACTTATGCCCTGCTATTTAATAAGTCAGTCCTTGCATAACTGCTCTTGTCCACAAAGAGATAGCTCTCCCCTCCCAAAAAAATTATCAAAATGTTTGAAATAATTTAGAAAGTATTTTCCCCAAAGACATGAAAACATTCTGAGTGCTCTTGATACATTTCCAAGCATGCTTTCTTATTCAGTTTTCAGTAAGTTATGTTTTTGTCTGTGTGCCTGATCTAGTTATTCCATGAACTATTATTGTCAGATATCTCTTAGATGCCTTGATACCATATCTGTTAAGTGTTTGCCCATAAAATGCAACCTGAAGCTCACGCCCAGTCATACCATCTTTTCCCTTTGACTTAGAATGAGAAGAGCATCCTGCTATGCTCTGGGTCTGTGTTTCAAGTGCTCAACTGCAGCCATGAAAAGTGGTCATGAAAATGTACAAGCCCACACACAAAATATACTCACCTATCTTTTACTGTGATGATGAAGATCATGAAAAACTAATATTTTACTTAGCTGTCAAAAAATAATATTCTTCCTGGGTGTGAGAGTGAGTGTGGAATTTAGCTCTTCTGTCCCTCATTGATTTCAAGGATCAGTCCCTAAGAAAGATTTAATCTCTTCATTGAAACTTAGAAACGTCTATTGCTTCCGGCCTCAGGATCACAGGCCCATCATGGAGGCACTGTACTACCAAACCAGTTAGTAAAACTGTTCTTTGGGCAGTTAATTAAGACATTAATCCCTTCACTCCAAGACTAAGTACATTTCAATCTGTTTAATTCTCATAGGAAGTAAAAATAAAAAATAAAATCAGGGAAGAGCCATATCGTAGCACAATTGTATGTGAAATTCATCCCTCTGCAGGTGGTAACCATGAAGCCTTTGTTCACTGGGGTGAATTGCCTTTTCTGTAGATATTTCTAATGATGAGTTTACTGGAGAAGCTTGGATTTTTACAGAAAATAAACTTTCCACTAATGATTTTAAAGTATTCAGTCAGATTAAATACCTAGTCTTCTCAGTTTCCCAAATAACTATATAATAAGTGGGATTACTGAAGTACTGAGACAAAGGCTCTTCTCGCAGTGTGGCCATCCCGGGCCAAACCCAGAAGTTATTGGAAATCTTGTGAGAATGCCTGCTCATTTCCAGCCCATGAGGTTTGGAAATGTATTCAAACTTTTGGATGTTTAACTAAACCGTCAAACCTTTGGGGGTTCTCTCATTCTGAACTGTGATAACTGCAGGTTTTATTGTATGCCTTTCTCCTGCTGCTTAATGTCCAATTAATCTCATGATTGGGCATATTTAAAAGATGTTTTTTAATGCATTGTTCTCTCACTGTATATTGTTGGACTACAGGGTTTATCTTCCTAAAGAAAAAGTAAAGATTTAGATAGACTTCAATTCTAAACTGGAATTAGAGAATTAAATAGTGTTATTGAGAGCCTTGTCTTAGGTGATAACCCCAAGATTTTAAGGAAATGTAGTTTGACTTTTTTAAAGGAAACCAAACATGGACCTGGGGAATAAACATCCCTCTGACCCATATAAAAGTCAAGCCACAGTGCCAACATATGGAAATTATTTTCCTCTTGAACGTGTCTTACAAAAGAGATGGCTGGAAATATTGTGCTGTTTGTTAGTATCCCTCTGCTTTAGAGCACTCCCCCTTCTCAATAAAATAAAATGGTGGCACTTTACTGCACTACTTTACTGTGGCACTTTACTGCACTTACCCCCATTACCCATGGAAATCCACCTTTGCAAAAATGTCACTGTAGCCATAGACTGTGAAATTCATATTCAGTCAGAGAGCTCACACTAGGACTTATGTACCACTTACCTGCCATTTAAACTTCATGCTAAACAGTAAGGCTTGACCCTGCAAATCATTGAGTACTCTGGCCCCAATCCAGCCAAGCTCCTTATACACAAGAATAATCCTGTTAAATAGTTGGCTGGAACATGGCCAGAGTGCTCAGCACCTTGCAGGATTGAGTCCTTAAGTGGCACTTAAGTGGAGCAAGGAGGGCCTTGTATAGCTCCTCTGCACAAAAAGTTTCATTTAAGGCCATGATCCTGCAACTGACACTGTATGGGCACAAACTCCACTCATTTGCAGGACCTGGGCGTAAAAGGATAACAGTACAATATGGTGCAATACAGATTTGGCAGTAAGTCAAAAAAAGCAAAGACAGGATTTGATAAGCTTTGTAAGAGAGAGTAATAGTCACATATCCTTGCCCCCAAAGAAAATTGCACTATAGCAGAAACTCTCACTTCTAGAAACCTTTGTGTCTGTCCTTCATTTGGTGTTGTGGGGAACCCAAGGCGGTCTTTGGGGCACATGAAACGCGCAGTGATAGAACATCCTGATTTAGCAGAGGGACCTAGAAATTTAAACAAGAATTTCAGGACTGGTTTTTTTTAGCTCTTTTCCTTGTGAAGATAACCTTGAAAATATGCACTGATGCAAACTTATTGCTAGGGTTCAAGACATGTCACTGACTCTTCCTAAAGAGCACACGCTATTTGCTGTCCCCTGTTCAACTGCCTGGGTCTGGCCTTCGGATTCCTTAAAAATCAAGCCCCAAAGTCCCTCTGTTTTCAGCTGTGTGTGTGAAAGAGAGACAGAGAGCACGCACGCGTGCAAGAGAGACAGTGTGTGTATCAAGGGGAGTTGAGTATTTCCCCTAAGCCTGGATTTAATGATACTAGGACCACTGCCAGCTCCCAGTTGGCTTCATGCAGCTGAGCTGGCTCCTCTGCGGAGCAGCCAGTGACACCTCTGAGCACAAGGAGGGGGCAGCTCAATAGCGTGACAAAGTCTTATGGACAATGCATGGGACAGAGAACAAGGGAAACCTGCATTTTCATCATGACTCTGATATTGATGCACCCTGTGATCTTTGTCAAATCACTTAATCTTTCTACCTTAGTTTCCTCAGCTGTAAAGTGGGGGTAGTAATACCTACTCCTGTTTATTTTGATATTTGTCCCTTGAATACCTTTTTTAAATGTTGGCAGCTATGCACAGACTCCAACACAAGCAGCTGAAGTCCATTTCTGCAGCAGTAGCTGGAATAGGACTCCTCACTATGCAGACACACAATTTTCATAGTGTAAAACATGTCAGTTAAGGATGGCATATTCCCTGCAAAATCTTCTTGCTACGACCTGTGCATAATGGTGTGACCATGCTGATCCATACTTGGTAGAGATATTGGTTGGGGGTGGGTGGGTGAAGGGAGTATGGTGGAAAACTGTTTTGCACACCCATCCAAAATACTAATGCTAGCTCTGGAGTGGGAGGAATACACAAATAATATTTTAAAAGGAATCTGTTCCTGTGACCTTTAACAAGGGTCTCTTCAGATATAGTGTATGTCTCATGGTTACTCAAGCAAACTGAATTATTCTTTGCTTTCAGTCGTTATGGGTTTGTTTGGGTTTTTTTAAGTGGTAAGCACTGTCATAGCTCTATAAAATAGATGGTAATTATCACTGTTCCAACAGTTCCCACAAATGTCTTTGTGCTGCTTTCTTTTTTCAGCCACTCTCTGTCCCCCCTTGAGTACAACATACATGCCGTAAATTAAATACTTAGACCGGCCCCCTTTCCACTGGCTCTGCCCTCTTTGAAGTTGAACAAATGAAGGGTTACTACTCAGGCACTGGGAAAAATAAGAGAAAAAAAGGTTGATTAACCACAGGCATGCATAATTTATATGTAGTTTGAGCATCCTGTGAAAATGGGCCAAAGATATTTTTATAAACCGAGCTCTATGAATTCTAAAGGATCTTTAACATTTATTATTGCTTGAGAAACTCTACCAAAGTGATGTAAGTATTTATATATTCTGACTCAGTTTCCTTTCACCTAACCAATTTGATTCTGAAGCTATTTCTTCTGCCAATACCTTTTAGTCTTTCTTCTCCTTAGACAGGTAGTGTACTGTGCTCATCTTTAATGCTGTACTGTGTTTTGTTTGTTACAATAAAAAAACAGAGTTCTTGTTTTGGTTGGGAATGCTCAGTCTCTAATCTGAAATAGTACCCACTGCAAGAAAACTAGGAAGCGATGCCTTGCAAATTTTAATCTTATTACAGGTAGCATGTAGACTATACCATGAAAAACCCTGCATGTGCCTTTAAGAAACAAAAATTAATGCAAAGCTTATTACAATCCTGGTGGTTGCTAACGCTTTCTCTCTTCCACTGTCCAAGTGTCTGAATTTCAGCTTCAGATGAGTGTGGCCTGCTGGGATTTGAGCTGCCAGTTTAATTAGTGTTCAGTAATTTCAATAATGAGTGACAATTCATTGGGGCTTTTAGGTTGGTCTTCTGTTCAGAAGCAAATCAATAATCCACAGTTTTTCCCCTTCTTTAAAGACAAGAAAGTGGCATGTGAGTTACATCAGATGAGAGAAAATAAATGAGGAAAAGCACAAGTCCCTCAGTAACTTGAGAGGCAATTGGCTTTAATGGTGTGGGCAGCCTCCCTGGTTTGTTGATGTTATTGGATGAACAGAAAGGTCATTAGTATCTGGAAAGGGGCTCCAAAGATTCTCACAGTAAACAATTTGCCCTGGCTGTAACCATAGTGATTTGGGTAAATGAACACAGGTATACGGATTACTACAGTATTCCCTAGGCTGCCTATATTATTGCCTCAGAAGATATAAAAACAATTGAGGCTAATTGTATGAGAGTGAGTTTATTACAAACATAAATGGAAGGGGAAAAGAAACCAGATATATTGTTCAGAGCTTTTTTTATCTCTTAATTTTATATATATGTGTGTGTGTACATATATATGGTGTATAATAGACACATGCTCACACACTCACACACAAGAGCAATGGAGCTATACCTACACACACATATATATGCATATCTTGCATTCACTTTCCATATGAATTCATAGATGTGCTAAGTTGACTCTTCTTTGTCTAGGAGGAAGAAGCTGTCCTTTGTAGATACGGTTTTGCTTGAATCTATACCTCAATGCTGTTTGAAGCTAGCGTTTTCAGTAGATGGTCATCATACTCAAAAGTGAAATAATTACTTTTTTTCCCCTGGAAACTGAACAGAATAGAGTAGCTTGAAAGCTAAGAAAATGCATTTATCCCAGCTAAGGCACTGGTATGATCTAGTTTACCACAGTCAGTAGTTCAGTAGTCACCTACATTACTGTTGGTATCCTGCCAGTATACAGTAGCTGCATTTTTTTTTAAAAGTTGCATTTCTCTCTTTTGTTACAGCGACAAAGAACTAGTCTTCATGAGGTGGTGTGATTTGCAGTATACAAACCCATTAAAAAAACACAAATGAAATCCCCAGCTGGGAAGGTCAAGTCTAATGAGGTGGGCTGTGGTGAGGAGTGGTAACTCACAGCATCCCCCATGTAGGCCAGAGGTGATTCCAAGTGAACAGCTGCTTATAATTATTATAATCTGACACTTTTCATCCACCTCAGGTGCTATTTTTTTCTCACAAGAGAACAGATTAATTGTATATCAACTGATATACATAAAAAAGGATTTGATAGAAGGCTTAATAAAGTAACATTAAATAGGCAATCCCACTGAAATTCTAATGTGTATATTCTTAATTAAATTCCCTTGTACTGTACAGTAATTCAGGTGCTTTCTGATTCCCTTTTCCTCCACTGAATATAAAGTTTAAGATTATTGTTGCTATGAAACTGAAGGCAAATATGAAGGGAAAACCTGCAAACCTGACCCACATAGGCCCCTCTCATGGAACAGAAAAAAAAATCAGTTAATACCACAGCTCTCATTCTGCACTGTGTCTACACAGGCCCTCAATATTCTAATGTTAAAGAATATGGTCTCCCATTAGAATTTCAATAGAACGCTGCTCCCAGGTGACAAGGCAATATCCACATTAAAATGAAGATATTATTAAAAAAAAAAAAGGTACCATGTGCAGCAGTCTATTGACATCACTCTGGAGGGAAACTGTTGATTTAGAGGAGGACAGGTATCTGGATATGTGCTTAAACTGAACATTTAACAGTACAAGTTCAGCTGTTAATAGTATACATGGACTAAATCATTCAAACCAATTTTACAGTACGTCCTTTTTATTAACAAAATAAAATACAAACCAATACTGCACATGGAAAGAAATATTCTAACTAAGACTGCTTTCCAAATACTGCAAGAATATTGTGAAATTGCATGGTTCATTTGGCAGTGATATTTTTCCGAAACCATGTTTAGCTTTATGTGCAATGTTTAATCATATATATTTAGTGCCAACTGCTGAAAACTGAGTGGAGCCTCATGATTCCCATGGCATTTCCTGTTGAAATGAATGAGTCACTCATGGGGCTTACTAAAGATTTCACTCTGGGCCTATTGAGACCCTGCTATCTTTCAGTGGTTGGCACTGTGTGTTTAGTATATATGTATTAGTAATGGTGAACCTCAAAAGGTTTGGAGGTTCGATTTGGTTTGGATAAGCCCCCATTAGATCAGACATTTAGCCAAACTGTGTTGGTATAAAACATAACTAAACATTTTATGGAGTGTTTCACACAATTGTGACATACAGTTCTTTTATAGTATTTCCAGTTCAGTGGGAATTTGACCTACATAAGAACTCCAAGAACAGGCTCTATTTCAATAACTTTTTCCATGCAACAGGGAATATTTTATAGCTATTGGTCTTAGAACAAGCACTATTTATTTGTTATTGTAAAGGTCACTATTCTTATCTCACTATATCAGTATAAATCCAGAATAATTCCATTAACCCCAATGAAATGATTCTGGGTTTGCAATGGTGTAATGAGATGTGGAGCTAGCTTTACATCTCTTAGGAACGTTTCAACAGAATAAGAATTTCCTCAAACCTTTGACCAAAACTCACAATTAGTGATTGGCCTGAATCACAGTTTTGAGATGCACATTCTGAACCAGACCCTAACTTCCTGAAAGTATGGAGGAGAAGATTTTGAATCTGGTGTTCAGGTTCCCCTCTACTTAAATTATTTTTAATCATTACTATTATTTATTTCTATTGTAATCATCAGTGTGTTAGGGGCTTTAGGATCATAAAGGGAAGGCAATGCCCATACTCCAAAGGCCTTGTCATCTAAAACACAAATAGAGAGATAGGTACAATATATAAGTAAGGTTATCAAGGTAATAATGGGTCACATCTTGGTAACTCAACGTTTTAATAGCTAAACTGACTATCCTCAAGTACGCACTAGCTTGTCATAATCAGCTGGCTAGTTCCCTGCAGGCAGCACAGGTGAAGTGGGGCTTCTGGAGGGTTTTGATGCTCACAGGGTTTGCAGTCCATCTCCGAAATTGTATTCAGATTGGACCTATTCTTAGATTCTAAAGAGTGCAGTTAATAATTTGAAGGTGTTTGTTTTGTTCATTTTTCCATATCTCTTCAGTTCCTGGTTTGAGATTGGACTAGAAGCTGATGTTTTGTGAAGTGTTATGATGGACAACTAGGATAACAGTTCAGTTGCGTTCTATACCGAAATACCACCAGGGAAAGATTATTCTTGCTGTACTGCTGACTTTGATGGAACTTGCAAGAATGTTTGTAGACTTCCTGGCTATGAAAAAGATAAGGATACACCTCCAATTATTTGCATGCTTATACAAACAAAACAGAACCTCCAGTTTATTGAGGTTTGTTCACAGAAGCTCCGAAGGGAGTTTATTCAGTATGGAAATAGAGAATTGGGCTCACTGGGTCATTGTTTCCCCCATGCTCTATGTAAGGGAGTGGAAACTCTGTTACCTTCAATGTGCGTGTGCACTAGGAGTGAGGTAGGAAGCATTTTCCACCGTGAAAGAGGCAGGCAGTTTTACCCCTTATGCCCAAGTAACTGCCAGATTCCAAAGGAGACAAGAGGCATCCATGTGGAGGCCTGTCTTCCCTGTCGACCTAGCTTTTGGACATTATTGGTCTAACAAAGATCCCCTAGACATGGTTGCTCCTGAGCAGGGAGAAGGGGGATGCATTGGGGTACACAGTGTAAGTTACTGCAGAGTGAGTGTAGAGTGGTATAAAATGCTACCATTCCTCTATATTTTATATCCAGTCTGCACTCATATGGCACATATATAAATGATTATATGAGGTACAAGGTAGAGGAGAATCAGGCTCTCTGTCTTCTATATCTTCAGGTTTAGGAAGGAGAATCTGCAAAGAACTACTGGCCTCCACCCTTCCCAGCTGCCATAATGGAAAACCACAGGGCCGCCGTGAATCCGCAAAGAAGCTGGGACCAGGCCTAAGGGGCAGCACTCCTGAGTTATGCATGGTTCCATCTACCAGAATCTACCAGGGCATGCTTGCTTATGCACACAGAAGCAGAGGGGAGCATTTTACTTGTGTGAGCACAATGCCATAAACCAAATCATGATCCTACTCAAGCTAATTTTTCTGCCCCAAAAGTTGATTTTACCTATGTATATTTTACACAATTACCACTTGAAAATAGAAGGCATTCATTTAATCAGACTTTACTACATTTTTCAAAACAAAATGGTGTAAAAGTTATTTGTGTGTACTGCATCAGCCTTCCTGTACAGCAAAGATGCTCATATTTGCAGTGATACAGTCTGTCTTCTAAATGGGTAGTGGGCCAGTGTATTGGTTTTCTATGCAATGCTACAAAAGTACTTCAGGCTGCCGTTTCAGTAAAGAAAAAACTAAGAAAAACTGAGAAAAGTGAAGTACAGAATTGAGCCAATAGTTTTATTGCTTTCTAATGCAATTCCCAAGGCAGGAATTGTTTCATCATATGTGTGTCTACACAATTCCTTGCATGATGGGGCCCTGATCCTGTTTGGGATTTCTAAACACTACCTTAATATGAATGTATATTAATAATGATAATAAATAACTCCTTCTCTTGCTTTAACTAATGGTTAATAGGCAACAGTGGATTTTTAAAAAAACACATTTTACCTACCTGTTAATAGTGCAGAACTATTTAAGGACGCATAGCCATGTCTCAGCCAATCAGACTGTGTTAGGAGATCCAGGGATACAAAGGGTATTATGAATGGTATACAGAAACATTTTAGAGCTGAGCAAAATGGCAAAACACTTTCTGTGAATATACATTTTATTTCTTTTCAATGAGTTTGTTTCTTCAAAGTGTACATTGTGCCCATTTAGTGTTTTCTTTCTGCAAATGTTCTAGACAATGCATTTTATTGAGATGAATATCAGGTTCAAATGGTTTGCTCAGATTGTATATTCAACTGCAAAATTTGCTGTTTGCATTGTGTTGTGTAGTTACATAACTCATCCAAATTACAGAACACCAAAAATAGCACATGGCTTACATAACTAACCAACACTGCGTGAATTTTTCAATGACCTGGTCACAGATAATCTGCAAAAGGAGAATTATTAACTGAAAAATAATGAATTAATAACGAATATCTTCAAGAAAATCCTGAGTTGTTCTAAGATAGTTCACAAACAGAATAAAATGCAAAATTCATTGAGTACATTATTTGCCACAGACTGTTTGACCAGCACGAGAATGTGCATACTGTATCCTTTATGTTCGCGATTAGCCCACCCTAAAGCCCCAATACTAAATAGTCCCAGTTTTTACATGTGTATCCAAGTGGGTCACAGTTCAGAATATAGCTGTGAATTTCACAACTGCCTCCCTTTCCATAATGGATTGAACTTAGTTCCAAAGAACCCTGAAATCTAAGCAGAAGTAAAAATCCAGATCCAAATGTTATGGCTTTTGCCCACCTCTCTCTATGAACACCCACACAGTATGTAAATATACATTTCAGCAAGTAATTCAACAGCTATTCAGCCTTAATAGGCTCATTCATCAAAGTCTATTAGGCTTTTTCCCCGGAAATTTTCCATCATTGCTACCACTGGTGGCAGCAATACTGCATGTCCTAATCAGATAAGGTGCTGGCAGCCACCATGGTTTCAGCCACCATGATGCCTAAGCCTGCTCAAAGAAGGCTTAGATGAAACAGTGGTTAAATGTTGCCAGATACTGGTGTCACCCTTGGGCACCCATTGCTACCACTGGTGGAAGTGAACTGATGGTACCAATGGTGGGAAAAATTCAGGATAAAAGTCTAGAGTAGACCAGCTAACACTCCCATGAAATGCAGAGACTTACCCCTTCACTTATCTCCTGAATCCAGTTTGCTTTGCTCCCTTATGCTGAATGCATCAACTGTATGGGACATAGAAACTGCTGCAATCATCAATGAGCAAACCTATCTGGGTTCAAGACTGAGCTTGATAAGTTTATGGAGGGGATGGTATGATGAGACTGTCTACAATGTCATGTAGCTGATCTGTGACTGCTAGCTTCAAATATCTTCAATGGCTGGTGATGGGACACTAGATGTGCCTGAGTTACTACGAAGAATTCTTTCCCAGGTGCCTGGCTGTTCAGGATCTTACCCACATGTTCAGGCTCTCATTCATTCCCATATTTGGGGTCAGAAAGGAATTTTCCCTCAGGTCAGATTGGCAGAGACCCTGAATGGTTTTAACCTTCCTCTGAAGTGTAGGACACGGGTCACTTGCCAGTTTAAACTAGTGTAAATGGTGAATTGTCCATAACTTGAAGTCTTTAAATCATGATTTGAGGACTTCGGTAACTCAGCCAGAGGTGATAGGTCTTTTACAGGAGTGGGTGGGTGAGGTTCTGTGGCCTGCAATGAACAGGAGGTGAGACTAGATGATCATGATGGTCCTTTCTGGTCTCAAGGTCTATGAGTCTATGAGCTGTTTGCTAAGATTTTTCTGTCAGCATACAGTTAACATAATCATGGGAGAACAGCAATTAGATGAGAAGAGGCCCTGATTCAGCAAAGCATGTAAGAATGTGTTTAAAGTTAAGCAAATTCTTAAATGCTTTGCTGAATCAGAGTCTAAGGGAGGTCACATTTAGCTATTAAATATTTTCAGGCAGTAGGGATAACAATGGGGATAAGAGTGGGAAACTGAAGCCGAGGTGAAGGTTGGGTGTAAAGGGAAAAGATCATTATTGTTTTTAATTACTGGGGATCAGAGGAGGAATCTCAAACAGGGAGAAAAAGAACTAATGGCAAACAACAGCTAAAGTTAAATCATGGCTCCAGATGTGATGGAAATCTGAAGCTGGGAGAGAAAAGTAAAAGAAAAGTTGACTGTCTTTATTTTTAAACATCTCCTCACAAGAAGTATAGGAATTTTGCCAATGTAAGGACAAGGGCAAACACGAAACAATACTTTTGAAATCCATCACTTTAAAATATCAAATAAGCCCAGTCCCTCTTTGGCACAACTTCTGAGACTGAGCATCTCAAAACATGGGTAAAATGGATGAGAATATATTTTAAAGTGACAAACAGCAAGTTACTTTAATTAAATGTGGGGACTCCTTTTTCTTAAATAAAAGAAAGAAAGAAAATGTGTCTTCCGAAGTCCTCACAGCTGAGCAATGTGCAGAAAATATGTAGGTTGTGTTTATTCTTAGGAGCAGAATTCCACTATGTATTTCTTTGATTATGCCCATACAAGATGATGGGGTTTGGATATTAGTAACCATTGCTGTCCTCTAAATTGGACTGTTATAATAAATTAAAATGGAAGTTAGGATTAGTGCTGTATCAGGCCATTTTAATCACATAACATGGCCATTAGAGTCTCCATCCACAAATTGGCCACAACACAGGTCAAATTATCAAATTACATTATTGGTGTAATATTAAAATCATGTGAGCAGGTTTTAAATCCCAGTAGTTCATGAACTTTTTTTAATATCTGCCAAGTCGAACAATGGGACCCTTTTCAATCCCCTAGTGAACACCTATTAAAACCACAATTTACAACTCTACATATCATCTAACGTGTTAACCAGGTGTTCCAGTGTTATTGTTTGAAATTCTACCTAGGTTTAAATCAAATGAAGAAAAGCCAAAAGTCCAATTAAAATCCCACATTGCCTCTTTATCGTGTGTAGGTGAAAGACATTTGTTATAGATTTAATGGCAGAAATCTCATAAAATTTTAGGCCATCCTCTTTTCTTCCCAGTTTCTTATTTCTTGCTTAGATTCTCACAGCTTACTGGCATTTCCTGTTCTTAACTGTAGAAAAAAAGTAGAATAAATCTAGGAATTTCTGGCTTAATTTTAGTAGCATCCTGGACACTCTAGCTGAATTTGACAATTGAGTGTTGTCATGGGATATTAAAATCCTGCCCTGGGCCCATTTAAGCTATTATTTCATAGGCTGTCCCTTAATCAGTTCCATCCCTCTGCTATGTGCTCTTTGCCAATGTGTCTATTTTATTTAATAGTTCAGTGACAACAAATTTATGTTGCTAAGCTCCAAAAAGTAAACCTTACCAAAATACCTCCCCAAACTGCCTTTACAGACATCCACCAAGGTAATATGGAATTCAGTTGTCTTCACTTGACCATAATTACTTCCAGACCCAAAATGCCTATCTTTGTCTTTGGCTATTTTTCTCATTCCACCCCATCCCCAAAATAGTGGTGTTGCTTTACATTTATGGTTTTCTACTTACATTTCACTGTCACTTGCCCCTCTTACCTTTGATTTTAGCAGACCTTGACATTTAACTATAGTGCCCTAGCTCTCCCTCTAAATATATATTTTCTCCTCCATTTAACAAAAGACTTTGGTTTTCAATGTGCAATACAAGAAATTAATTTTCTTTCCTTGAGACAATTCTTTCTTTTCTTAAGAATTAAAACAGAGACAGTGACAAAAATTAACAGTTGTCTTGTTAATTTGAAATACATTGAATACATGATAAATTAGAACAAATATTTCTACAGAATTAGTTGCTGGCGAGAAAAAAAAAAGGTCAGTTACAGCACATCTGTTCTGTTTTAGGCTTTACTTAAGAAAATAATTCTTGCCAGACTTTTACCCACCCATAATAATTACACAATTTTTACAGATGTAGTTTGTAATAGCTTCACTCTGGTCCAAAACCTTTAATACAATTTGCAATGAATTTACTTCTTGGCTGGCACTTCATTATGTTTTTGCAATAAAGGGACTGAAGTAAAGTCATTTGTTTCCAGCTCTGCACCTTTTACTAACATTTTCATAAAAAAAAACCCTGCTAGGCTAGAAATGATTGTTGCCATCATCACTACCGTTACTATTGCAACTACTAGAAGTTTTGCATGAGAACTTTTAGTTTGGCACTCACCCTGGGCCCATTTTCTTTATTCTTAATTACTTGTTCTTTGGGAGCACCAGGCTGGAGGAAAGGGTACTCATGCACATCCAGCTGCAAATGATGAAAGGTGTGATTTCCACCAATATTTAAAAAGAATAATACTAATTATTGGAGACAGGCCATAAGATCCTACATGATTTGGATCCAGATAGCTCCATATGTCAGGGGTTCTTAGGCTTGAGGTTTGGTTTGGCCAATTAGGATGCAAATTTATATCCAACATGCAGGCATGTTCCGATCCAGGCTTTCGGTATAGGTCAATCTAATTATTATAGTATGACAGCCAGTGCCACTGTAGTTAGATGCTGACTTGCATTTAGAATGATATATAACACTTTTATCAATCAGATGTAAGCATTTTCTCTTACTGGAACTTGTCATGAAATACTTTGGCCACAATACAAATTTCTTCTGATTTCTTTTAATAAAGAAGAATATTGCTGTTTTCTACTCGAAGGAGCTAGAAGGTGTTTGGATTTCTTTTTTAGTCAGATTTTGCTACCCTTATTCATACTGAACAGTATCTTCCTTTGTGAGAAGTCCCAGTGAAGTCAGTAGGCCAGATCCTTGGCCCCTGCGAAGATCCCTTTGTGCTATCAGATGTGAAAGCAGGACCATAAAGCATTTAAGGCAGTTGAGGACTCCTCTTGTGTGTGAAAAGCTTAAGATGTCATTAAGTCAGAGTAGCTAGCTATATATTACTCACTCTCCCTCCCCTCCTCTCCCAGCCAGCCTGGGCCAGAGACTACTCGAACTAGTGCTGGGTACCAGTTCAACTCCTGAACAACTGCTCATCAAACATGAAGTCAGTGCAACTGAGGATTCCACCCAGAGGAGTAAGGTAACGCTCAACACGAGTAAGAGGGGGTGCAGAATCAGGCCCAATGGGAGTACTTACAATGTACAGTAATACCCAGCATGAGAGAGAACGGCAAGTCAAATTGTTCCTAATGGGATTACCTGGGGAGTAAGGTAATATTCAGCATGAGGAAGGGCAGCAGAATTTGTGATAGGGATTTTAAATGTTTTTTGGCTTTCAATGCTAATAATTGCGCATGTAAACTTAGAACCATTATGGATCTATGACACTATGACTTTGTTGTTATTACAATTCATGACATAAACTGTAGCCACTCTCAATTGCTATATGCAACAAGGCCAATTAAGAGTAACTGAATTTAGCAGGCCCAGTGACATGAAAATGGGTTCAAAAGAACAATGCCCTACATTGCATATCAATGGCAGTTGGCACACTCATTTTAACATTACCAGTTAAACATGCATTAGAGATTTAAAAAAAGCATTTGAGTAATGAGAATGGTTTGACTTAAACTTATAAAAGCGAGTAAAAGGTGACTTGCAAATGCATTTAAAAAATAGTGTATTTTAAGGTTTACCTGCTTTTCTTTTAGAGCTCCCAAAAAGTCCAGACCAGCTACAAACCACAGAGGAACGGTATATTGACCATAGAACGCAGATGCAGATGCAGCCTGCAAACCACCTCCCAGGGACAGGTAAATTTTATTTACTATTGTTACATCGTTATTTCCTTGTGATTAAAGCTACAATTACGAAATACAATTTTAAAAACCAAACAGCATTCTACATTATTATTGGTATTGCATTAGTGGTGTGGATGGTGCTTTTCAACAGTACACAGGGCCTGATTCACCTTGGCCTTGCACTCTGAGCAATCAATTACATCTCTGCAAAGTGGGTGTAAAACAAGACCATACTGATCTGGCAGCATTTTACACCTATTTTGTACTAATTTTGCACTGGCATACGGTGCAAGACATCGGAGACTTGGGTCTAAGGCATTTTGCCTGAAGATCTCACAGTGCCAGGCTCTGATACTGCAAAGACTAATTTTACATGTGTGTAGTCCCACTGATAAAGTAAATCAATGTGTAAAATTAAACAAATGTGAAAACCTGAAGGATAAGGGCCTAAAATCCCAATCCAACTCCCACTTAAATCAATGGGAGCCTTCTCCTTGACTTCAGTGGATGCTGGATTAGGTCCTTAATGGCCTTTCCTCCAAAATGTAATGCCTATGTCCATGAGTTCAGTTACTCCCACTCCCATTGTCAGTCGAACTCTGTGCAGAAATAAGTATACTTAATGTGTGCAATGCAGGATTGGTCCCTGTGTGATCATTAAGACTACTTAAATGGGTAGTTGATTGGGTAGTTAACTGGGTGTAACACTGGTCAAAGTGCATATGAA